>NW_005187471.1:2862360-2925100 GCF_000239375.1 Pundamilia nyererei
TACAGAGATGCACATCACCTAATATGCTTAATTGGTAGTAGGCTTTCGAGCCTATACAGCTTGGAGTAAGACAACATGCATGAAGAGGATGATGTGGACGAAATACTCATTTGCCTAATAATTCTGCACTCCCTGTATACAATCTATCTTGCAGTCAGGCATCTGTAGGCTTTAAGTCAGACTGCTGGGTTTCCTCAAACTCAAAAATCAAAGGTTTTCTCTTCATCACTGAACTAAATTGATTAAACTGAATGGAACTGAACTGAAAACCAAAGAGTTAAACAAAACTGGAGCACCTGAAAGGCCTTGAGAGAAGAACCGCTTGGAAGATGAAGCTCTTTATAGCAGATGGACTTTTAATTAACTGCTCAGACTTGAGACTTGAAATTCATTGTTCTTCTTTTTAACTTTCAGTCGAGAACAAGCTTTCAATCTCAAACTTGGGGCTGTGCAATCAGCTTAGCACAAAGACTAAAGAGTGGAAAACAGCTAGCCAAGCTGTGCTATATTTTTGAGCAGTTTTTCTAAATATTAACCAGCCAAACACAAAATCTTATTATCAGTGAGCTTTAGAGGAACTATAAGGTGGATTCTGCAAGCTAAAAGCTCCTTTCAGCTGCTCGCTTATTCACAAAGGGTCGCCACACCACCCTTCCTGACATAACTCATAATAGTGTCTTCTCCATATCTCAAATCGGGAAACTTTTAATATCAGACAAATGTGTAAACCAAGGTGTGATTTGTTAAACAATTAACCTTACCTTTGTCCTTGAATAGAGCTGGGCTTGTTCTTTCTCTAACCGTTGCAGACTTTATGCCAAACTACACTTCACACGCATGGCTCGAGCTTTATATACAAGAGAAGGGAAACTGTGACTTTCTCCTTTCTCAGCAATAAAACAAATTAGTTCATTTCTCAGCTGAGTCTTGCTGTAAAACTACTGTCACTGAGACATGTATAATCCTGGAACCATTACCTTGTAAAGCCAGAAATTTTTGTCATTTAATTATTAGGTGTGCGCTCAGAGGTCTCGGAAGTTTCTATGGATGTTTGAAGACTTTGCTGAATGCACAGTTAAGTCTGCAATATTTCAGTTTTAGATACTCCTCTAAAGCCTAAAAGGAGTGCTTCTTATACTACCCTTCTATTTTTTTTTTAATTGCTTAACATTTCCATGCTTGTAAGGGTGCTGGAGCTATCCCAGCTGTCATAGGGTGAGAGGTAAGGTGCACCCTAGACAGTTTGCCAGTTACTTTACGCTCACTATAGACAATTTAGAGTCACAGAGTAACCTAACATATATGTCTTTGGACTTGGAGAGGAAACAGAGAACCGAGAGTCGACAATATCCACACAAGAAGCTCCACCAGGCCATCAGGAGCAAACCAGTCACCCTCTTGGTCTGAGGTGAAAGTGCTAAACAAGACCTGCAACCCTGAGTTATGCTTAAAAGATGCATTTTACGTGGCCTGATGTAAAAATACTCCAGTTATACAGAGCAGACTCGGTAAAGTCCCCTCTGGCCTTCAGTGAAGCACCAGAAGCTGAAACCCTGCTCCATATGCATCAGGACAGATGCTCGCATAAATTCCTGCTTTGTCTTTGTGTTCTGACACTTTGTATTTGCATAATATATACACAAGCACAGACACACACACGCAAGATTAAACTTGTATTTCTTAGAGCTCGATGATCACCGGATACAGCCGAGAGGCAGTCGAGTGGGCTGAGTTTCCACTATTATTATAGAGGAATTCCATAGAGGCTTGTTTTTTTGTTTTTTTTGTTTTTTGGAGGGGGGGGGTCTGGCAAAGTTGTGTGAAATGCCGACAGTGATTCTCACCGGAGCTAAAAGTGCTGGTGACAGTCTGTAGCTGTGTTTGCAATAAACACACATACAGAACACACTGCAAAGTGTGATGCAAAATATGTTTTGTGTGACAACCATCATGCAATACTCTGTTAAACCTCCTCAAGGACAAAGAGGTCAGAGGTCGTAATCGGTATGGAAACCTTCCAGCTAGTAGAGATTTTAGGAAACAGCAGAGTCCTTGCAGGCTTGATTGTGTTGTGGGAATGTGGAGCTTTGTCTTTCCACACATCTCAGGAGAGACAATATTGACTTTAGCAGTAGGTTTGCTCTGCTGTCAGCCCCCCATGCAACCAGGGTTCCCTGTCTGCACCTTTAAAAGGCCTGTTAAGAGCTTGATTGCCAGGCCCCATGTAAGAAGAAAATTCCATGAGACGTTAGAGTGTGCGGTGTTCCCAGCTAAGCTGGCAGTACCAACACCTCACCATGGCTGCTGTGTGTGTTTATCTTCTTTTATCCTCTCCTTGTCTCAATGTGTAGAGACTTTTCCCTCCCTGCTTTGGGGTGTCACTGTCTTTCCCAAAGATAACTGTGACAGCAGAGCCGCGAGAGGCGCAGCCCTGTCTGTACGAATGAAGACAAATATCTCCCAGCCTTGAGCCAGATGTGGCTCTGACCCCTGTGACCTTCCCTTTCTATATACTCAGCCTGGATGCAGGGCAGAGCTCGCTGCCTGATGGGTCTCTCAGTGAAGCGATGGAAGAGAGGGAATAAATAATGAAAAAGACACTCGGAAGAAAATAAGGGGCCTATGATGGCTACTGGTTGAGGCTGCTGCCAGTCTTTTACTGTATGCTGTAACTGGCTTCGTAGTGTAGCGGTTGGCATGTTTACAACCAAAAGATCCCCGGGGTGATCCTGGGAGAGACACAAATCCCTTCGGGGTTGCATCAGGAAGGGCATCCGGCGTGAAAACCAGACATGCGGAGCTGCCCACTGTGGTGACCCCTTGTGAATAAGGGAGCAGCCAAAAGTAGCTTTATGGGATTACTCAGTGACCTGCTGTTATTTTGTTATGATACGTCAACTTTAATTTGACCTTGCATGCTTTCTCTTCAATAACAATCAGGTTTGGGTTGCCAGGTTGCAAATCCTTTGTTTAGCATTTATCCTTTCATGATTGTGCATTTGTATATGATGATCTGTTGATAAATACTTAATAATTTGATTCAGCCTCACAGGAAAAAAGTTCTGGGTTTGATTCCACCTCCCGACTGAGGCCTTTCTGTTTGGTGTTTGCAAGCTTTCCCTGTGGCTGCCCTGGTATTCTGGCATCCACCCACGGTCCAAAGATACCTTATGTTAATTAGTGCAACCAACTGTCTGTGTTCCTCGTGGAATGACCATACACCATAGTGGTAAAGGGAGTTCTTTTTTTTTTTTACAAGCTCTCACCCACGCTTATAACTGATGCAAAAAGCATGTAATTAGCTTTTTAGAAATTTAAAGCCACAGGAGTTATAAACTCATTAGAAAGTGGTTCTATTAAACACCAGAAATAACAGAGAAAAGTAAGCCTGTTGGCATTTCTGAGCGTGCTTCATCACAAAATAATTGCTTGAATGCATCAGCAATTAAAAACATAACAGTGCACAGCTGCAGACGGGTTTGTGTTCCAGTTATTGATTTCATTTTGCTCCTCGTTGTCTTCCCTCCACCGTTGCTGGATCATATTTCTTTATCTTCTTCTGTCAAGGAAAACTCGGCATTCCTGATTCCCAATGTTGTAGCGGTGGGCCTAGCTTTGTGAGGACGTCGCACACATAGCATTTTCTGTTAGGTGGGGCTGGATGAGCTCATATTGTGGGCTGTTTTTTCTGTTTCTTGTAGCAGAGAGGGAATAAGATGAGAAATTTCAGCCTCCACAGCACTGTTATGCCTCTGGGGTGTTATAGCGCTGCTCTGATTTCTTCGCTGGTGTCTGAGGCCATTTAAAGGTTGTTACGGATTTTGGAGAGGGGTCCTCTCAGGCTAATGTATTCTGACTTTTTCGTACGCCTCTGATTTATTCGCACACAGAATATGTCATAGTTGCAAAGGTCATCTGTGCAAACCAAGAGTTAAATATTCATGCTGCTACAAAGTCTTCCTTTGTCTTCGTGATCGGTTTAGCTGCATTGCTTAATTTACTCGGCGAGAGCTGGAGGCTTCATATTTAGAAGCGTTATTTAAAATGCATAGGTAGACTAATGAGCCTACCTGTGCAATGAGGAAAAATGTTGCAGCAGGTTTTATTTAGATTCAGCATGAAGCAGATGTTGTACTGAAGAAATTAAAAGGGTCAATATATTTAAGTGAAAGAATTTCTTCTCATTATGTGTAGCTGGTTCGGTTCTGGTTTTATTTGGCCAGCATTTCATTTCAGTTTTGATTCATATCTCTGTGCATAAGAAACTAATCCAATTACATTTGCAAATTAAGAAATAAGAGAACCACTGTTGCTGGAATAGAAGAAGGTGACGTTTTTTTTTTCATGCTTTGCACACCACAGATTAAACTACACTGACCTCCATTATAAATTGCAGGGACAAAACCTAATTATCTGCATGGTTGGACACCATGCTTGATCAATAAGTTGCCATTTGTCATGAGTGTTGGACCCATAAGAGACAGTGCAATCACACATACACAGCTAAATAGAGATATGTTTAAGATTGGACTCAAAACTTTCCTTTTTGATAAAGCTTAAACCAGGATTAAGTGACCCTGAACAATCAGTTAATTATGATGTCATAGGTTCAGGCTGCTGCAGGATGTCATATGACACACTGAGCACTTTTCAGTCGCTGTGTTTATATAGCTCCTGTTAAAAGAGATTTTTTTCCTTCCCGTCGTCGCAAAGTGTTGGCTCACAGAGGATTGTTTAAGTGCAGGGATTTTCCCCAAATACAGTAGGGTCTTTATAGTATAAATCACTTTCAGGCGACTGTTGTTGGGAATTGGCCCTGTATAAATAAACCTGGATTGGACTGAAGTGATGCAAAGTGACGTGGAGACGGAGATGTGGAAAAAAGACAAAAACACGACTGCGGCTTCTCCTACAGCTCTTCCATCTTTGTTCTAAGCAATGCCCACCAGATGGTCATTTGCATGTGCTTCTCATCTGCTGAAAAATAGCAAGTAAAGGGGACCAGATGAAAACCCACTGCTTAACTATTGCTCAACCCCACTTTGTTATAATAAGAGTTTTGTTTTATCCTGAAAATGTCTGAATGGGAGATTTTAAAAGAGCACTGATTGGCCAAAGTCTCCTGTCATAAAAGCCTGAAAGCCCACTGAGGTAAAGCAGCCCAGTTCTCTCTCAGACTGCTGAATTATAATAAGCTGAAAGGTTATTATTGATTTTCCTCTTAAAACCCAACTTACCACAGCTTTAAAAATCGGTTTATTGATTGGTAGATGAATTAAATAATGCAAATGAATTGCTCATTTGTAGTTTTTTTATAAAACGAAACTTGCTGTTTTTCTTCGTTTTTATAATACTATAAACAGAATAAGAAAAAGACATCCAAACATTTCTGTGAATGTGATGAGCATTTTCCCCCGATTAATTATTTTTGTATTGTAATAAAGACTCATAAACACATTTAGTTACAGCCCAACATTTTCTATTTCACCTCTGATTTTCTTCTTCAGGATGCTGAACCTCCAAAAATGCCTCGTGTTATTTAAACGAATCAACTTTAAAGGCTAAAAGTAAAATATTTGCCTCTAAAAACTACCTTCGGAAACTCGAAGTACAAAGACACAGCTCCTCAAATCTGTTCCAAATGCCGTTCTAAAGCATTGGGTGGAGGTCGACTTAGCTACCCTACACCCTTAATGCTTTGGCTATTATACAAACAAGGGGAGCTGCTTTTGGGTTTAAAGGGAAAGAGGTGATGTTCATGTAGGTAAAACCAACCAGCATTGCTTCAGTGACGCGCAAAGGGAGTAAAAACTAAAAGATCACCGCGAATTAAAGCTTGAAAGAGCCAGAAGTGAAGATCTCTCATCTGAGTCTTTCCTTTGTTTCCCCCAATGATCTGCACCCAAGCTTGCGTGTCAGCTGCTCGTCGTAGATTGGACGCGCTCTCCTCATCACAGCCAGCGGATGGATAACGCGTGAGCGTGCGTGAGCGCGCGAGTGTTTGAGAGTGGGGAGATGATATGACTCGGCGCTAGGACCGTGGCTCTGCCAGTGCGCAAATCCCAGCAGAGAGGCATCGCTCCGGTAGAAGCGGCTGTACGCGCAGAGACAGAGAGGCTGTCTGTCTGCGCTGCGGTTCGACCCATCACCGGCGTGGGAGGCTGTACCTTCCACGGCGCACGGACCTGAACCTGCCAGGCTCCGGAGCCCTCCGTATGGGCTCACCATGCGAAGGATACGGGCCAACGCCATCGCGATTCTGACCGTTGCATGGATCTTAGGGACGTTTTATTACCTGTGGCAGGACAACAAGCCCCAGTCGTCGCCGTCGTCATCGGCTTCGCAGACTCGCGGCAGGGGCCACGGGCAGAAGGTGATCCCCGGTCGACTGGAGATTCACCGGGATGACAGGACCATCCCGCTGATAGTGAGTGAGCACGGCTGTGAGGGATAAAGAGGAAAGGGGGGATGAGAGCGGCGCTGTTGCTGAAGGCGCCGAGCTGCAGGAGAGTGTGTGCTGCATGTTGATGTGCATGTGTGTGCGCGAACCCAGGGATGATGAGGATGGAGGTGGAGGTGGTGCTGCACAGCTGTAAGTGTCACAGTTTGACTGGACGTGTAGGCTGCAGGCTTGAGCGCCGACTTCAACCTCGTCAGGTGCACGCAACCTGCAGAGCAATCTACAGCCTGCCATGCAGCCCTATTTTGTTGCGTTTCCCCGCCTTTCTGAGCTGCACACCCGACGCCAGGGAACCTCAAGTACCCGTAAGAGGCTTTCCGTAAGTCTCGTGCGTCGTGCGCAAACGCCTAGTAAACCACACTATGCCGCGACCTTTCCCTGATTGCAAATGTGAGGTGAAAAACACGAACTCCCAGGTCGGGCATTCTGTCATTAAAGGGCCTGTTTCAGTCAGGTCATGTCTGTATTCGCCTGTTGTTGCCTGAGGGAAGGAGGAAAAATACCGAGACTGTAGGTGTGGTGGTCGTCAGGCTTGACTTTTAGTAGCCACCAGGTTGCAACACAGCCTACAGACACGATCTGAACAGTATAGAGCTGGAACTGGCTACATGCCAGCTCAGATTAGAATATCCAGTCTAGTCGGGCTGCAGGCTTTCTATTGCATTTAGTGTGAAGAGATACAAGACCTGTAGCTTGTGCTTTTAGAGCAGTGCAGAAAAATAATCTGGTATCCTGGGAATAACTGACAGGTCATTGACTCAATATAAATGACTAAAAGCTCCTTTTAATCTTGTCAGAAGGTGGAAAGGTTTTTGCTTAAACAATAAGAGATTATGTGTAAAATTTAAAGTAAAAGTGAATCTTAATAGAATATTTTTAGGGCAAAGGCATAACCAAGCACTTTCCCTCAGATATCTATGCCACTACCACCCAGTAAGCAAATATAAAAATCACTTAAGTGTGTGTATCCAGTTCAGTTTTAAGGAGACAGGGACTGATGTGGAAATACTGCACACTCGAGCCTCTTTCACAATTTACTAGACCAATAAAATTGCCTCAGATGTGGCTGGGGTTGTGTGCCAACATGTCAAAGCGTTTCCCTCCAGCAGCAGCCAAATTGTTAAAGCGTTGTTCGCAGGATTTATTAATTCAGGGGCAAATACCAAGCAGTGGGGTTGTTGTGGCATCTATGCAGGCAGGCCCTCTGGAGCAGAAGAGAGGAAGCTGTGGTTTGCATTAGTGTGTGAGCACTGGCCAAGAGTATGGCGATGATCGGAGAATGCACACAAACAAATATGGAATTAGTTTAAAAAACCCTCAGTGTGACTGCAGTCAGAGGAGAGAGCGAGGTGTATCATGTCCCCGTCACAGTTTACAAGCTTGTGCCATAAACTGCAAACTGCTGCTGAACCATAAACAGACCTCACTTCTAATCAGATTGTTCTTTGGTCTGTATGCTTTAGTTTTGAAAGTGAAGCCTTTACTGTTTGTAATCTTTGATTTGCTCAGCGGGGTCTTTCACCTTTATCACCAAACTGAGATTTTCTAGTTGTAGTTTGTCCTGGTAATCTGACCTGAAGCTCACAGGCTGCCAGCTCGGCACAGCAGGGTCCCACGGTTCAACAAGAGCAGGCTGGTACAGAGGAAGGCTTTCTTTCTTTCTTTCTTTCTTTCTTTCTTACAGACTTTCCAATTGTTTATTTTTCCCTTCCTTTCTTTTCACTTTGTCTTTCCCTTTATTGCCCAATCTCTCCTCTCATTCTTTATTCTTTCCTTATTTCCTTTGTATCTTTATTTTATCTTCTTCATTAGTTATCTATTTTTTTTCCACCATCTATCTATTTCTTTTTCATGTATTCCCTCCTTAACAATTTCTTTCTTTCCATCCTTCTTTCTTGTCATTCTCTCCTCCTTCCGTCCTCTTAGGCCTCTCTTTTTTGTCACTTATGTTCATTAAATGCTTTTGAATCACTAATACATCATCTTTGAAAGCTGTCGGCACTGTCTCCACTTTTTTCCTCCATATTTCTCCCACTGAGCCTCCAGTTTCCCAGAATTGCTTTTGTTTTGCTACAGTAACCAAGTGCACGAGCATTTTTCATCGTCTAATTTGATTTTAGAGTTCACACTAACTGACAGCCTCGCCGACCTGCACAGCTCCCCTCATATCATGTCATCGCAGAGCCACATCAGCCAATTACTTTGTCATTTTTTCTTGCAACACGTGTCCCCCCTACTAATTTTTTTTTTGGTTACTAACATTATTAATGTATGATTTGATAATAAGAAGTTGTCAGTACCTGGAACCGGCTCAGACTGCTGGTCTGGGTGCCCAGACTTTTTTTTTTTTGTCAAACATTATTTCTGACATACACTTCATGAGAGAACTGTGCTGTTAACAATCTCGTCTGAGCTAGGATTAACTACATATTCCATTACAGTGATGCATACATAACTTGAAGACTTTGTGAGAGTACAAAGCTCAACTAATGCTTTGTAGTTTGGCAACTTCCACTACACAAACACAAAAGCTTTTAAAACCCGGATAAACATTGCAAAAATAAGCAGCATTCCAAGAAAATGGTTTTTTTTCTTATTTATCAAGAGTTTTAACTCCAAAACCCATCTAATCTGCAAAGTGTGCGTGGTTTGTTTAAATTCGATTGCCTGTAGTATAAACCCTGTTCGATCCTGGCATGTCCTAAAGAAATGCAGAGCATATTTCTTTCCTAACTGACTTAACCCAAATAAGATGAAATGACAGAAACAGCTCTATAATTATTCCAAACTCATGTGTTCTTATAGAATCCTTGATGAGCCAAAACCTACACTGGGATATAATTTCTAAATTTACCCACCCATCTTTCTCTGAAAAGAAAATTTGCATATCAATACACATTAGCTATATGGATGAAAGTGTTGGGCCACACCTCTTAGTCTTTGAACTCAGGTGTGTTCAGTCCCATTGCCACAGGCGTATAAATTTAAGCACGTAGCCTTTACAAACATTTGTGAAAGACTGGCTCGTTCTAAAGAGCTGACTGAGTCTGAGTGTGGTGCTGTCATACAAAACCACTGTTATAATAAGTCGGACTGTGAAATTTCTTTCTCCTAGATATTCCAAGATCAACTGTAAGTGGTATCATTACTAAAGGAGGAAGACCATGTAAAGTTGCAAAGCAGGGTCTAGGCCTAATATGTAGGTGGCTCATTGCTGTTGTTCACAGAGTGTTTATGGACGTATCTGTCTTGCTCGACCTGAAACTACCTTCCCCTGGCATTGTGTCTTTTCATTTTAAATGAATCCCTGTTAGATGTCAGTCTCCAAACGTATACCAAATGTGCACGTATGTTTTTTAAATGACCAAAAATACTCTTTAGAGAAAAGAACCAGTTTTGCTGATGATGAAAACTAGCTTGACAGTAATAATAATAATTTCATTTACGTAGCACTTTTAAAAATACACAAAGTGCTTCACACATGGGGTGAAATAAAATATATTCAAATTAGTACACACACCTACATAGATGTTCTGTGGACTCATCTGTTACCACAGCCACAGCAGGGCTGCGTCTCCGGGCAATCAGGCAGATTGCACTTGTATGTGACTTGTTGAGTCTTTTAACTCAGCCTGAAAGAGCGGACATGTGTTCATCTTCCAGACTAAGCTCATGTTTAATTCAGTGGACCGAGCCTCAAAGCGCATTCTGTTATTTATATCTTAATATCCTCTCTGTACCATTTTTTGTAGCTTTTAATATTTAGTCATGATGATATTTACAGATAACCAAGGGATTTTGGAAAGAAATCAGAACAACGCGAAGATAAAAAACAGTCAAAATATCACGTTATGGTAGAAGAACTTAACATAATAATGAATTTCACATGCAACATATACTTATTAAGCTATCCCACTTGATTTGCAGATTTTCTAGTCCATGGCCTGACTCTGTTATCTCAGGCTTGGCTCCAGCCTGAAAAGATAAATTAATAGCAGTGATAAATATAGGCCCGTAGCCCCGATTGTGTCCCCTCCGAGATGATTAAGAGACTGCTAATGGACAGTTTGTTTACATTCACAAATGATAACAGTTTGGGCCTTAAGAGCCTGCTTTACATAGAGTACCTTAGCTCTAAAAAGCCAGAACTGTTCTTGTTTAAAATGATTGTAAATTTACCAGAATCTGCTGAATGAGCATAATTCAAAACAAATCAAGTGTGTGATCATGTATGAGTTGTATAGTTTTAATGTTTTATTTGGGAACAGAATGGTGTGTATGCGTAAGTTTGGTGATGGAGTTTTTATTATGAATGAACGATGAATTTTTATGAATTATTATGTCAATTTTTAATGCTTAAGGACAACAGATGGAAATTAGCCCTTGGCTATAATCTGGTATGTTTACATTCATGTGATTTTTTTTTTTTACATTTATGTTCATTAACATGCACTGTCCTAAATAAATAAATAAATAATCACACCTCTATATTTTCATCTAAATGAATCTGGTATACTTAATCAACCTTGATTAAATTATATGAAAAACACATCTAATTTCAGTTTAAATGTCATTCATTTGGGTATTTTATTGGATTTATGTTTGGTTTTTGTCATCCTGGAAAAATTGATTTCAATTTGCTCAACATCAATCAAATACGTAAAAATAAATAATAGCTAAATAAATTCTCATGTATTTCTCTGTGTAACAAGCATCAGGTTACAGGGCTAGAAAATTTTACAACAACAGCCAAAGAAATTTAAATTTAAATTTTTCTGTAATTGGCTGCAGTTAATCTGGTTTGCCAATCGATCGAGCCAAACAGATTAGATTTGTTGAAGCTGTTACTGTTTCAAAGCTAAAGCTGCCGGGCTTTGTTTGGTGTTTTCCTCAAATACTCCTGCCATCTGTAAATGGCTTCTGAAATTAGGATTAGGATTAATCCTGTTTTGCATACAGACGAGTAATTTTATTAGAAATCTATCTACATCTAATTAGCAAGTAGATGTAAAAAAGATAGAAAATTATATGTCCTTATCAGTGAAATGTACTTGATGCATAGAGTGAGTTCAAACAGCTTGGTTATCACTTTAATGATCAATTGATTGAAGTGGATTTCATTAAATTTTGTACTCAGCTCATGATTACAGCTTTCAATTTGGTATATACAAGAGAATGAGACTTAGTATTTTATGTATTTTTGATTTTTGTTTTTCTTTTGTAGAAAAAACATCATAACTCAGCAATTCTCTGAAAGATAAAAAAATGACTATCATATAAAATATAATGAGTAAGCTTATAGACTAGAATTTAGACCTATTTTATATATTATGTAAGCTGTAATGTCTAAACTTTGCAAATTCAGGCAGCATTTTGCTGTTATTTCAATAACATAAACCCGTATTTTGTGCTGATCTATCAGAAATATGCTGCCACCACTGTATGCACTTGTCAAAATAAATTAGTGTAGTTTTTAAAGAAATTCCAAGAAGTCTAAAGAGCTCAAGTTCACGAGCTAATGTATGTACTAGCTGCTAGCTGGCCCAATTTAATCCCACATGCACAGATTCCTCCACCAGGCATTAAGTGACATTAGCATTGATTCTGAATAATGTCAGCGTGATTATTTTCACCTGCTGGATGCGATTTGTTTAGTTTGTTTCATGTTGCTGATGTAATAAGGCTGCTGCTCCTCGAATTCCCACCATTAACCACCAAATAAAAACCAAAACAATGAGCTAAAAGGCGGTAAACTGAACAGTCAGATTTTGAGCTTTATCATCACCTGGTCCACTGTTGAAAAATATACATTACAGCCTTAAAACTAGAGGTCTCGCTGCTATAGTAAGAGTGCCCTTCAGCTGGCTTTCTCTCTAGCTGTGCAGCGCAGATATATTTGAGCATGAATCCTTGAGGCTTGCGGGGTCATACTGCTCCTCTGGGGTGACTGAAAATGAGGTCAGTCTTACCTGAACCTCTTCAGGAGCTTTCTCTAAATCCCCCTGCTTACACCGACCTTTAATAAAGCGGCGCAGTACAAAACCGCTGCCTTTCTGTCTCTGTCCATTTTGCCGTTGCATCTCTAATGAGGGCTGCTCTCATCTCCCTTTATGTATTCATCAGCTATTTTAACCTCCCACTCACCCAGGCTGCCAGAGAGTGTTAAAGCTCCTTGCGGGGAAAAACCATTAATTACTGAGGATTTATAGACTATGTATTCCGATTTGATGAGTGCCCATCCCGTTTTGCCCTGTTAGCACTGACACGATGACCTGAATAAGAAAATAGCATTTACATTTTAATCACTTGGCTCGTACTTTTCTTCACATTGGATTAAAAGTTAAAGCAATTTATTTATTTTTTGCCTTATATAGCAGGGATACTGCACATTAATAATTATGGCAGGAAATATGCCAGAGATTGCCAAGAGGGTTTTTGGTGGGATGTCCCTGAACAGATATTACAAAGTCACATTTAAAAAACCAAGATTGTGAGATGTTTAGTTAGCAGAGTGTAAGGGCTTACAAATATCAGATGAGCTGTTTTTAATCTTCAGAGATGTCAGAGTTGTTTTTTCTCTTATCTTGAGGAGGATACTGGATCCCAAATTATTCCCAAAGGCAGACAGGTGTCTTGTAGAGTTTGTTAAGACAGACAGTTCCCTTTGTGTGTCACTTTCACAGGAATTATAGGTGCTGATTGTTGATAAAAGGCACTGAGCGAGTGGAGTGTTGACAGTCAAAATCACCGGTGTATGCCTGAGTGACAGCAAGAGAGTTTTGTGTGTGTATATAATTTAAATCACACTCGTGCACACTTTTGAGTATCAGTCATTCACAACAATCCTTGTTTTTCTTAGCATTTGAATCCAGCTTTCATCATTTTGTGCAGGTGACCCAGCCCCCTCGGGCCGAGCAGCAGGGCCAGCTGCTGGGCAGCTTCGATGAGAAGGCTTACTTAGCAGCAAAGCAGCTGAAACCAGGCGACGACCCGTACAAGGACCATGCCTTCAACCTGCAGGAGAGCGACCGGCTGGGCAGCGAGCGAGCCATACGAGACACTCGACACTACAGGTGAGCGGGGTTAGTCCAGGTACTGTCTGCCTCCTCTGATCTGCACAAGTGGATCGGGGACTAATCTTGTATGAGCTGTGCAAAAGATCTGCTAATAAGCTGATTTGATGTTGGGAGTTCGTCGTCAGACGTGCAGCGTTTAGCGTAAACTGCTGTGATTCAGATCATGACGTGAACTTAAACCTTTTTTTGGCAAAAAAGAAAAGAAAAGAAAGAAAGATCAGATTTATTGTTTTGCTGAAGACATTGGACCTTGTGTTGAAACTTTTTGCCTTCTGCTGTGTTAAAGATCAAAAGATCAAGAATGAATCTTCCAACACATTTTCTTTGCTTAGTTTAGAGGCCTTGGGTTTTAGTGCACTCAGTAACTTAGAATGTTTAGAATTTCTTTTTAAAGTGGAGTGGTCACTACAAGCACTGCTACAAAAGCAGGTCATACAGGTTTGCATTTTAACTCGCGGCTCTAAGGAACCTTTTTCTCAGTGTGCATAATGTCTCCTCCAGTTTTCGTTTGCAGCGTCATGTTTAAAGATACAATTTGAGTTGAAGTAAAACAAACCTTTAGTTTTTCTCAGAAGATATTTTCCCTCTTTTGAGTTTTGTTTTTTATCCAGATTGCTCTAAAATCCACTTATCCGTGATTGTTGGGCTTCTTCTATAACTGGAAAATGCAGCTAAATGGCTGCCAACTGAAAGTTCTTTTTTTATTCAACCTTTATTTATGCAGAGCAGGTTGCTCCTTTTTAAAGCCGCGTTCTGTTCACTGTTACGCCGAGGCATAAAATTGCAGGAAACAACACAAGTGAGTCATAAACAGAAGAGGACAATAGGCAATAAACAAAGTGTGAGCTCGGCTGAAAGCAGGTAAAAGGTTATTATACATGCATATGTATAATTATATAATATATAATTAAACAAGTGATTCTCCTGTTAAATTACAGTAAACTCGTGAAAGCTAGTTTCACTGGATGAAACTGCTGTTTAGAGTGTTGGTGGAGAAAATATAACCTCTAAACAGTATGAGCTGTATAGTATAATACTGCCAGCTGTTTATTTACCAACAATTAGCTTATTATTTAAAATATTTTTTCAGTATTTTAGATACATATCTTTAAAAATGCACTTCTTATATTGAACAGGTTCTTGGTTTGTATGTGAGCAGACAGTCTTTACCCACCTACTGTTTAAACCTTTGTTTGAAAGGGACAGCCGGCCTAAGAGGCTTTGACCTGTGAAATCATGTAAAATCCTACTAAAGTGGAGAAATTCACTCAAAACGTCTATTTTAACTATGAAAAAATTCAAGCTTTTGTCTCTGCCCTGCCTTCTTGTGATTTCAGAAATTCTGCTGTATTCAACGTTTAAAAAACACTAAAAATAATCACTGGCCAGAGAATTTCCTTTGAGAATAATCCCTACAGGAGTCTTGATCATGATGGCTAAATAGTGCTAAATAAAACCCAAGTGCTGTTCTTGCCCCACAAACACTGCGAACCACAGCATAAGTGGAATAGAAAATCTTCACACTTCCAAATTTAAATATTTGAATATGACATATGGATATTCCAGTGAGTCTCTGACCACTCTCACGGGTTGCTAAGGTATTTTAGCCCTCGTTTTAAATTTCTATACGTTGACAGCATGCTACAAGAAGGTAATAGGACTTGATGATACATTGTGACAGCTTTTACAGCACATCACTGTACAAACCAATGAATGTTTTCTAAAGTCATTGGTGCAAACTGTTTCTACCTCAGAGGGTTTTCACGAGGATTGTAACATTTGAGAACATCCAAACTATTTTTTTTAAAGATGTTTCATTTTATTTCTGATAATGGTTCCGCATGCTATCATTTTCCCAGTTTAATTTTCTGTTCCTATTATATTGATTTCTTTTTCATTACAAAATTACATCAAAGTCTCATATGTAATTATATCAAATGGCAGCACGTCTAATATGTGAACATACCCGTACGACTTACTAATTAAACAAACGCTGCAATCGTGCAGTGATTGTTAATCTTGTAATAATGACTCCTTAGTGAATGTATATTGTTGCCTTTATTTTCCTGTTTCGTTGTGGTGTATGATATTTGAATTTCATACCTTATAACCTAGGCTCAATGCGCCCAGCAACAGGTAGCAGATTAAAACGGAGGGTCAGATATCTGTGCGAATGTTGCTGGGCAACTGGATATTTCTATGTCACTACAGCAACAATGCAGAGACGACTCCGCGGGGCAGCTCGGCCAATCGCATGTGTCTGAAACTGTGTCCAGCATGTGTGTGCGTGAATACAAGACGTCCAGGTTTGTATGAGTTACCACATGTGACCTTCTCACCCCTGCGTGCAGGTGTGCAGCTCTGACTTATGACACAGACCTTCCCTCCACAAGTATCGTCATAACTTTTCACAACGAGGCCCGCTCTACTCTTCTTCGCACCATTAAAAGGTAATGACGCAAGTGACCAAATTAGACAGGAGAAATGACACCAACTTGTGTGCTTGCTCTAATCTTCTTCAATCGCAGCACAAATTTCCCTGCCATGGGATCAAGTCTTAGCTTATCTTATCTTATCTTATTTTCTTTTCCCGCTCAGTGTCCTGATGCGAAGTCCGCCATCATTGATTCAAGAAATAATCCTGATAGATGACTTCAGCTCTGACCGTGAGTTTTGTTCTTTTTGTATCTGAACTGCTTCCGATGAATGCTGAATAGATGTTGCTCTGTGCCTTTTGTATGTACAAAATAGAAAACTGTTAAAAAAGTATGTTAATTCTGAGTTTACGGCTTGTTTCTGCTGTCTCCATGGCAACCCCCACCCACCTACCCCAAAAAAGAAAACTGTAAAAAAAATTATTTGAAGCAAACAAAACAAAGAAACTGAAAATGGAAATAAATATTAATAAAATATGAAAGCTAAATTTGCTCAAAGATTCTGTACTGTGCTTGTTTCTGAGAACTTAGATTTTATATTTGGACTAATGGTGCACATTATTATTTCGATTTTTCTTAATTTATTCATTTACTTGTTTATGTGGAGTAACTTTGAAGCTACTTTCATGGAAACACTGACCGGCATGAATTATAATTCTATAGTTCGCCTTCCCTGTGAAAGCTGCTGTGAAAAACGTTTCAGGACATGCAAACACAGTCAGACGTTGTAAAATCTGACTGCATAATACAGTGTTTTTGCTTTGGTAGCCTCAGGGGTTGCCGTGCAGAGTGTCCATAAAAAGTGAGGAAACTGGACAAGTGGAGGACAAAAGGCCTGCAAAGACCTGACGTAGCACACAAGAGATGCATCAGGCCCTTCATCTGATCGTCTACTGTCTCAGTGGGAACCTGGTTTTCAAAATAAAGGAAAACAAGGAGAAAAAGCTGAGATGTACCAAATTGTATAGTACTTGAACTGTAAATCAGTGTTAGTAGGTCCGAATTAATTCAAATGATTTTGGTTCAAATCATCAATATGTACAGAGGACGTCAGGAGAGATTACAGAAGGAAGACAGTGTAAAGTAAATGGTAAACTTTAAATGGACTAGTTCTTATGTTCCCTTTTTTTTTTACTGTTCCTTCTTATATTTCTAAAATCCTGACTTTGATGCCGGAAGGCAGTTAAGCATGTATCAGCGTGTGTGATGAAAATACCAACCAGTCGGGAATCCAAATTACTGGAAAATTGTAGGAGGGAATAATTTCAGAAGAAACGAGCGGCCTTTTAGGTTTGTAATGCTCACAGGAAATCAGAAACTTAATGACAGGTGGCTGCTTTTTATATGTCTGAGGCAAATATGAAAAAATGTGAACGTAAACAACAGCTGTAGCAGAAGTGAGCTGGAGAAACACACGAGTAACAGCCTGGAAAGAGAACTAGCAGAATCAGTTTAATTCATTCATTTTGAAAATTTTGAGTTGAGTTGGTTTAATATCACCGTAAAAAGTGGCTGATGTGGTTTATGTGGCTGTGGAATTATCGGATAACCACACTTTAGTAATTATTCCCCTTTGTCAGCATCGGGCTGAGAAGTTTCATGAGCTCATGTCGCCAGTGCCTTCTGTAATTACCACCACATGGATCCTCTGTCTGTGGGAACAGCACGGCGACCTATATCCACGGTGTACTAACACCCTCACACGTGCATTCGTACTCGGAGGTGTCAAAGCTGGCCAGACATCTAAACAGTAGTGTCTCAGTGGCAGGAGCAGCGGGAGCTCTGTAGCCCACTAATGCCTCATTTATCCCTCGTCTCCTGCTGCCAGTCTACCTGCACCTTGGCTGTACCAGCAGGGTTCACAGTGAACAAAGGGTTCTTAAGCTACACTCTTAATCTCTTCCCTGTTTTGGATTTTAATTCCCAGTATTAATTATCATGTGAACCAGTCTCAAACACACTTTGGTTCCAGTTTGTGGCTTTTAGTTTCGACTCAGTCTGACTGTGAACCAGTGAGCCTCCAATTAGCTGACTTCTCCAGTTGCTGCGCTCTAATGGGTGCCATTGTTACCAGTTTCAGACAATTAACACAACAGCTGCTACAGTTTTGAAACAGGAAGGTCCACAGCATGCTTTGTTCCTCAAATATTGTTAGTTTTATTTGTTTTACTTCTGTGAGATAGTAAAGGAGATTTTTTCCTGTAGTTTCTGTACAGTTAGAATCTCTCACCACTTAGACCCAACATTTTTACTCTGGGGATTGTTGCAGTGTATGTATTACCTAATAGTCATTCTGAAGCTGAATCCTTTACAGTGTTTTACAGCAGGTTTCAGCTCATTGTTAGAGGTTAACTTTTGTGTTTTGATGAACTCGCACCGCTGTCATAGCAGC
This sequence comes from Pundamilia nyererei, assembly GCF_000239375.1. Classification (NCBI taxonomy): domain Eukaryota; kingdom Metazoa; phylum Chordata; class Actinopteri; order Cichliformes; family Cichlidae; genus Pundamilia; species Pundamilia nyererei. The sequence goes on from NW_005187471.1 coordinate 2,880,724, forward strand.
TGGTCACAGCTGGCAAGTCCCACGTGACAGATCAGTTATTGCAGGCTTAAATAAACATGGATTTCCACACTCTCACGGCAGCCACTTCAATATTATACATGTCCCGCTGTATGAGCAGCAGTTGTCTGATCATAAAGGTTCAGTTTACCAACATATATGATAAAATAAGCACGTTTTTGCTTTTCATCATGGATTTATTTCCCACTCTGTTTTAATATCTTCACCGAGAAAAAATGTAGATGAATGAGTGAATATATTCAAATCAGGGCTGCTGTGTCAAGTGTGCAGGTGGAATTTAGAGAGACAGTCAGCCGATGCAGTGAGAGTGTGAGCTGATTTGTTAGTAGACGTGACGGTGTTGGAGGATCTCGCACAGCAGCAGCAGGAGGGATTGTCCTGGCCGAGCGTAATCCTGTTAAGGCTCGCCCGCTTTAATCACAAGGACATGGTGCTCAATCAAGGACAGTGATCTTTACTGCAAGCCTGCATGTGACTCCAACAGTATGGAGACAGGCATACACTGGATTAATTAATATTTACAGGACTCAGATAAGCTCAGTTTAAACTTAACAGATTCACACAATCAGTCAAACTAAAAGTCCTGGGTTTGAATCCACTGGCTGGTTGAGTTTGTGGAGTTCTTCCCATGTTTACGTGGGTTCTCCCCGGGTATCCGATCTTCTTCCCACAGTCCAAAGACATACATGGATAAGCTTAACTAAAATAAAGGCTGTATTGGCTGTAGGTGTGAATGTTGTCTGTGACCCTGAACTGGGTCAGCAGAAAGAAACAGATGAGATGATTATCTTGTTAATTCAGAAAAACAGGATAATATACTGTAGTTTAAAACGATAACTCACAAAACTCTTAAAATTGTCATTTTTTTGTGTGTAGTCTGGGGGAAAAAAATTCCCTGATGCAAACAGGCTTTCACACACTCACATGCATGCATACAAGCTTATACAATCAGGCTAAAAGTGTACAACATCTGTTCGGTGGGAGTGATCTATGACTTTTTGCTGTTCTTGCCCGAGTCTTGTGAGTCTTCTCTACACACACCAGCTGTCCCCCCATTAGGAGCAACACTAAAGCCATACACATACACACACACACGCCCTCTGACTCTACAGTCTACATGCAAACAAACAGGTTTGTACACACAGCAAATTTAATCACAGAGGATTACAACTTGTCATGCTCGTTTCTGTCAGCATAAGGTTGTATCGCTGCTCGGGAGGGGGTCTGCTTGATCTCTCCACAATCCCTCAGCAAGATCACAAACACGGACACAAGCACACACTCTCTGCTGCTAATGCCAATCTTCCCAAGTGTGTGTGTATATGTGTGTACCTGTGCTTGTGTGTTGTTTGTAATGATGTCCACTACAACAGCAGCTCTGTGCCAGCTATGGCTCATGTAGAAACATGGAGTGGATGATGGAAGTTGGCTCGCTGGTGGATTTGTTTATGGAAAAAAGGATTTTGAATTGAATCATGCAGTGAGCTCTTTTGCTTGAACACTCTGACCTGTGCACTTTTTTGTGTTTACGTGTTTCTCATTATTATAGCCTAAGTGAAATGGATGCACCGATGGATGTTTGAATGTCTTTAGCTCATATACTGCAGCATTAAGTGACTTTTATCACAGCACTGAGTAGTGTGCTTATTGAGGGTGTGTATCCGTAACCATGCCCTTGTTTGTCTGTGTTTATGTCTGTTTAAGTGCACTAAATCCATGTAAGTGTGGCAGCGTGGTGTGCTTGTGGGTTTGGGTGAGTGACAGAGTGTGAGATGAGGCAGCGAGGAGAAATATTTTTCTCAGTGTGTGTTCTCCTTCCACCATAAAATGCCATCTCCTCTGCTCTCCTCCTCCAGCTGAGGACTGCCAGCTGCTCACTCAAATCCCCAAAGTGCGCTGCCTGAGGAACGGCAGGAGAGAGGGTGAGTGTGCGGGGACAAGGGGAACGATGGGAAGGGGGGAAAATGACTTAATGGAAAAGATATTGGACTGAAAAGGGGATGTATTTTGTGTGGCTTTTTTAAAGGAATAACTCATAGAAAGACAAGTGAAGGCGAAGATGGTAAAAATGCTTCACATGACAGCAGATAGTCACTGAAAATGTGTGTCCAAAAATACTGGAGTGGAAAAAACAAATCAAGTGGAAAACAGAAACAGACCAAAAAGATATGAACAACTGTTGTTTCAGTCATTTTATGTAAAAGGAAAAAAAATTATGTAATGAGAGCTAATTAATAATTTAGTCAATAACATCTGACAACACAGTGAAAAACAGAAAATGCTTAAAAAAGCGATTGTCACAGGAAAAAGGGGCCTTGTAATTGCTGATGGATGAGGCCAAATTGTAAGAATACACAAGAAACTGACAGCATCCAAAAGGATAAACACAAAGAGCCAGGGAATAAATGCAAGGACACAGAAGAAGCAGAGTTATTATAGATTTATTTATTTTTAATTTTGTTTAGTTTCAGTTTGTTTACTGAGTGAGTTTCTGGTTTTTATTGTTTTTTATTAACAGTTTCAGTGTTACTTTTAGTCTTTCTAATTATTATAGTATGTCTCAATAAACGTGTCAATGATTTATTTTTTACCAAAAGACCCCTAAAACTAAAGATATTTCTTCTGTATTTTTATTTTACTTTAGTGTGTTGTGTGAAAGTGTGTGAAACTAGGAGTGAAAAATAAATTTTAGTTGACTAAACTAAAATCTGTTTTTCACTCCTAGTTTTTGTTTTTACCGTGGGTTTAGTTAATTATAATGACCTTGACAAGAAGAAACAGGAACATCCACAGACAGCATGAAAAATGATGACAGGATCTACACTCGCCTCCTCCTGATTTCTTAGTTTTTTGCTTATTAGTCTTACTTATGTTTTTCAGAGCATCAAGCAAATTATAATAGTAGGCAAAGATAACTTGAGTAAATACAAAAAATAGATTTTAAATAATGATTTCATTTATTAAGAGGAAGAAAAAGCTGTGCAAACCTGGCCCTATGTTAAATCATGAATTAACAGTGATTAACCACATCTTTTGGAAAGATGAGTCCAATTTCAGTACCCGCAGCCAGGCCTGAGTACTGCCAGACTGCCAGATTAAATCCCAAAATCATTTAAATCAAACCCTATCTGACAAAGTGTAGGAGGCTAAAAGACCTCAAAAAGCAACTCATGGTGCGACAATCTAAAGAAACAGCTGAGAAACAAAGTCATTGACTTCTATCAGTCTGGAAAGGGTTACAAAGCCATTTCCATGGCAAATGGATAAAACATGGAAGAGTGGTGAACTTTCTCAGCAAAGCGCATCGCTGACTCATCCAGAAAGTTTGAAGTAAAATATCCGGTTATGAGATTGTGCTCGGAAGCTCGAGCTATAATCCAAGGAAACCATCCAAAGTCCACTTCTAAATGGCTTAAAAAAACAAAATGAAGGCTTTGAAGTGGCCTAGTCAAAGTCCAGTCCAGACTTAAGTCCAATTGACATCATTTGGCATGACCTAAAAAGACCATTCATTCTCAAAAACCCTCCAATCTGACTAAATTAAAGCAATTATATAAAGAAGAGTGGGCCAAAAGTCCTCCACAGTGATGTGAAAGTGTCATTGCCAGTTATCACACATGCTTGAGGATGAGTAGAACCAGTTATTTGGTCTAGGGTACAATTACTTTCTCATAAAGGGCATTTTGTTTCCATTAATAAATTAAATAATCCTTTAAATTTTGTATTTACTCAGATTATCTTAGTCTAGTATTAAAATTTATTTAATGATCTAAAGAATGTAAGTGTGACCAAAAAAATAAACATTTAAAAATACTTTATTATCCACTGTATACCTACTGACAGCTGATACACTGTATGGAGTACTGGGAGCTGCTTGGACATGTAGAAGCCACACCCTGAAGCTCCCAGTGCACTGTTTCTCTGCCAGAGGTGGTATGTAACTCTGCAGTTACCTTGTCAGCAGCACGGGGGCGCCTTTAGTGCACTATATGTTTCATAGCTCACTGACCCCGCTCTGTAGCTTTATGTGGTCTGCCACTTCCTGATTGAGTTCCTGTGGTTCTTGAACACTTCTGCTTTTCAGTAATATCACTTACAGTTGATGAAGGAATATCTGCGAGGGAAGAAATTCAACAAGTTGACTCGTCACAAAAGTAGCTTCCTACGACACTCAAATTTGGCGTGCTATTTAGAATGATCCATTCTTTCACAGATGTTTGTAGAGGCAAAATGCACGGCTGGAGGTGGTCAGTATAGTGTAGGTAACTGCAGACAGGTTAAAAACTAACACGAAAACAGTAAAACATCGTGAAAGTTGTTCAGAAATCCAGAAAAACTAAACAGAGACCAAAACTGAAGAAAACTGAGGCAAAATATTGTTAAAATAATATGACGTTAAAAAAAGAATCCTAAACTAAACTGACAAAACATAAGACTCAAAACTTAAGACGCTAAAATATTAGAAAGACCTAAAAAGAAATCATAACTACAATATATTGACTAAAAGCTCAAAACTCAAAAATCAACATAAAATCTGATCCTTCATAAACATAAAACAATCAACATATGCGAGTCTAAGGCAAATAGACAGTTATAGTAATTTTTGTAGACTTATATACCGTATGATTAATATTATTAATTGTGTTTGGTCACATGTAAGTATAGATCCATGTTTCTGGATTTATCTGCATGCCTTACAGTTTGATCTCCTTTTTTCTGCCCTCTCACACCTTTCATTTGACTAAATTCTGTGGCAGTACTTATTACAACCACTCACTTTATTGTTCGATCGCTCCTTCACAGGCACCTGAATGAGTTTTATTCTCTAACTCTAGGATGTCAAACACAATGATTAGTCTGTCAAAGGGTTCAGTCTAGCCCACTGCGTGGAAATTGTGGAAATGCAGGGTACAGTTTTTTTTTACTGTGTTTCTAACCAGGAAACATTTGTATTGCACGCTGTTAGAAATAGATGTGGGCTCATTTTATCCAGGCCTCAGGTCTGAGTCATTGTCAGGTTTTCTAGCTTCTTACTAACAGCCTTTCCAGTGACCCACCACGTAAGCTGGTATAACCAACGACTGTACCAACTCGTTTCATTTTAGCATTGGTTTTTGATGACAGTAGACTGAATGTGGGAAATGCAAGTGGTTTTTTCCTCTTAAGAAATCAAATTTTTGCAAATTTCTTCACACTTAATTTGAAGATACTGTTTTATGTGCCATTACTGAATGGCGTGCTGGTCTATTTGAGATTAATTTGAACCAAAATGAGATTCGTGCTCCAAATCAGGGAAGTTCGGCTGAACTTAAAGCTAAAATAATTAGTGTTACTGTTTGATAATCCATTTTTCTCAGGTTCTTGCACTCACAGGAGAACACATTTTTTGGGCCACATGCTGTTAATGTCCGGCAGCAACAGTCCACAAGCTCTCATGTAGAAATATGCAAGAGTTTTTTTTTAAACAGGATGACCCAGCAAAATACAGCTCTCTGAGAGTTTACTGAAAACGGTAAAAGCAAATAGTCCCTGTCCTTGTGACTGGATTGATTTTCAGCGCTTAATGGCTTCACACCTTCAGGCATCATTGACTTTCTCTGCTTTAATGCGTCAAACTGCTGCCAGAGGTCATCAGGCACTGAAGCATTAAATGTACCCACAATTACACCAAACAAGCACGAGCAGGAAGTCTTTGCTATCATGGGTGAGAACTGTGGAATAGCCAGTGTGTATCTAATATGTAGCATGTTCTGTAAATTAAGGAATTTTTCACATTGCTAGATAGATTACATACATTACATTTAGCAGCTTAATATGCAGTTTTTTCATCGTGTGTTGGTGTAAACTAAAAGCACAGAGATGGGTAATCTATTGGCCTGACATTTGGTAGGTGGCCCCAAACACAGCACCAGATAAATTACTATTTCTCCCTAAGAGGTGAAGTGCCTTAACTGACCAGGCGCGCAATCCTACTCTCAAATGTCACTTAGGTTATACTGGGGAAGGATGAAATGTGAACTGGTGTGATTCAAGCTCATTCATTGGTAAAACAAAGGTTGTGCTTGTGTAAACGATGTGCCTTAAACTGAGCACTGCTTATTCTCATGAAGCTTCTGTCAAAAGAAGCTTCGGTTAAACGTCATGCATCAGAATGAGGAAGAAACTTGATTTTTTTTGAGTATTTCAGAAACTTTTGATCTATTTGAACTTTCCCACATGCAGAGAATGATCAGGAAAAGAGAAAACAACCAGTGAGCAGCAGTTCTCTGGGTGACAAAAAAGCTTCAAGCCTTTGGGAAGTAACAACCAAGCTATGCAGAAGAGCACACTGGTGCAGGAAATTGAGGCTATAATGTGCACAAGATTGCCAAAATTGGACAACAGAAGACTGGAAAAATGTCGCTTGGTCTGAAGAGTCTCAATTTCAGGTGCAACAGTCGGATGATAGGGTCAGAATTTGACTCATCAACGTAAAAGCATGGGTCTATCCTGCCTTGTATCAGTGGTTCAAGCTGGCAGTGAAGGTGTGATGGAGTCAGGGATATTTTCTTGGCACACTCTCAGCTCATTATTGTTTAAATGCCACAGCCTACCTGAGTATTATGGCTGACCACATCCACCTTAACCTTTATGATCACAGTGTATCTTCTGATACCTGCTACCAACAAGAAAGTGCACCATGTGACAAAGCTCAGATCCTTTCTTGGTTTCTTGATAATGAAAATGAGTTTAAACCTTAACCTCCACAGTCACCAGATCTCAATAGATTATATATGGGATGTGATGGAAATGGAGATTCCCATCGTGTATGTGCAAACGGCAACGGTGTAATGCTATCATATCGACAAGGACCAAAATATCTCTGAGAAATGTTTCCAGCAGAATTAATTAAGAACTAAGGCAGTTGATCCTTGTATTAGCAATAAGGACGGTGAATGTTTTTCTTCTTTTCTTCTTCTCTGTTACAAAAGAAAGGTGATAATTCTGAAAATCATCCTTTGAATTATTCAGAGAAACAACCTCCTCTTGAAACACTCAGATTATTCATGATCAGCTCAGAATTAAGTTCTGGAACTCTTGTTCTATTAAAAACAAAAAGCATTTAATAAATTTGTGTTATTTTAACGATCTTTGACAAAACTCTTAAGATAACGAGCTCGATCTGTTTATGGATGCTGCATAAATATCAAAGACAATTAACCTTTTCCACATATCCAGATATTACCGTAACCGGAGGCGTACTTGGTGAAAAAGAAAACTGTTTTCAGTGCCCCCGTGCTTCCAGCGAGTCTGCCTTAAATGTGAACTCTTTTAAAGTAGGTTTTACCCTCAGCGTCGATGATGCCTTTTGCACATGTACAAGATGTCACATCCTCTGAGTTGTGACAACAAGATTGAGGGTCTCTTTCCTCTTTAGAAAGACAGGCACCCTCTGTTCTGAAATTCTGTTTTCTAAATAGGATTCAAAATATAAATTCATCTCACTGCAGAACAGTTTTCCAATTAGTCCATTTTAAATTCGCTTTGGCCCAAAGAAGACAGCAGCATTTCTGGATCATGTTCATTTATGGCTTCTTCTTTGTATCATAGAGCTATACCTGCATTTGTGGATGAAACAACAAACTGTGTTCACAGATGCTGATTTCTGGAAGTGTTCCTGAGCCTAAGCAGTGATTTCTATAACAAAACCACAACTTTTGTTTTAACGCAGTGCTGCCTGAGGGCCTGGAGATCATGGCCATCAAATATTGACTTTTTAGCTAGTTCTTGCACACAGAGATTTCTCCAATTTTGTGTGAGATATTATATAAAATAAAGGAAGAAGGGGAAAAAATCACGAGACCTAAGTAGGGTGACTTTGTGTCTGTGTTGTTCAATTTATGCAGATCCAGATATGAGGGCAACCTCATCCTTGAAATGACTCACCATCTTAGTGATGGTGATTCATTTTGTCCATTTAAGAGGGCAGTTCGCTTTATATCTCAAGGAATACATCAGGTTTTCCATCACATTTATATCCCTTCTGTCTATTCACGAATAAGAGGTTCCAACCAGAAGAATGTTACACAAAAACCACTATTTTTTCATCCATGTTCATTCTAGGGTCTCTTTTATTTGGTAAAATGTCGTCTCTCCTTAAGAAAAGTCTTTAAACATACTGTATTTCCTCAAAATGGTCTTTTAAGTCTTTTCAAATAACAGGGTGCAGTGTTGCTTATTTGTAATGTGCAATGGATGAGAAAGATTAAAATACTTTCAGCCATTTTTTTAATCAGTTTGATACAGTTATTTTAGATGTAAATGTCATGACCGTGTGAGTGAGGAACATCCAGAACATGATGACATGAGGAGGAAACAAAGGAGTTTGTAATTATAACCATCTCGGTTTCAGAGATACAGACTTTTGCAGATATCAGTTCTCCTAGAGCTCATTCGGAACGGCTACTAGAGTGATTAATAGCTGTCCACAGACTGAAGAATAGTTATTGTCGACAAAAAAAATGACTATGACATCTTAGATCAATATAAAGCATTTTTAAAAGTGACCCAAGATGTCACCAGAAAATGTGATTTCCAGAGATTTCTTTTAAGGATCAGAGTCTTGAAAACAACACTTGCATTAAACGGCATCAGTTTAATAAAACTGTGTCCATCTGAGCAGTTTGAGACTTCAGTGTCATGTGTTTCCTTCAGGTCTGATCCGATCACGCGTGCGAGGAGCCAACACGGCCTCTGCTTCGATCTTGACCTTTCTGGACAGCCACTGTGAGGTCAACACTGACTGGCTGCAGCCTATGATACAGAGAGTCAAGGAGGTACAATCGCACATGCTCACACACACACTTAGTCAGACACTTAAATGCATGCTGCACATATCCACACGCACAACCTCATGCATATGCTTGGAGGCGGAACATTTATTTTCTTCTCCGTGGTAGATTTTATTGACTGTGATGCAATATGTTGGCACTGCGTGTTGTTAAATAAACACTCAATTTGTTCAGCTAAGATTCAAGTCAGACTATACCAGATGTCACACGCTGCTCTGCCGCAGCTGGAAAAAGTTTGGTGGGCTTTTTCCTCCTCAGTCTGTTTTCCACTCTGTCCTTTGCATGAAATCACTTCATATAGTTCACTGAAATTGTGCTATATATAGTTGTCTCTGCCTGATTTGGGTTCATTTTTTCTTATTTGCTTAACACATTGGTCAGTGACACTTGGGAGCTGATTTTAATGAGACAAGATGATGATTACTGAGTGACCAAAATCCTAATTAGCTGCTCACAACTGAGTCTCCGCTATAGAGGAAACTCTGAATGGGATAATGAGGGAGTGGTTTGGTTGAGTTGGCTGCTTTGTGTAGCAGCTGTGGTGCCGTGGACCGTTATTGCATTTATTCTTACAGCATTGTCTTTAAATCAATAACATTCTTTGTTAATGACAGATTTTCCTGATTCACTGCCTCTTAAAAAAATAATTAGGCCGTCCATCAGGAGCACTATAGTACTGTCACATCCGTCCGCAAGTGATGCGATGCCAGCCAGTCTTCATTATGTGGTGGATTTATTTATTTATTTTAAATATTGGTGGTATTTCCATGTGAGCTTTCTTGGACATTTCAGCAGTAAGCACTCACTGTTTCTGTTCCAGTCTGCTTTCTTTTTCTCACAAAGTCACACAAGTGAGGTGCACAGAGAATGGAAATACAGAGCGGCACAAAATCGTGTGCAGAGATGAATGTTTAATTCCTATAAAGTGAGTGTATTGATATAGTTGCGGAAAGAAATTCATCACCTGCTGATGAGTAACGACCTGTGACTGTCTCCCCCCTGCCCTGACATTATTAGCATTCTGTGACTGTGACTGGTTATGGTTGAGAACAACTGCTGATGCCCCCCCGCACCAATCTCAGGCTGTCCCAATGACTCTAGTCAGCAGGAGCTGTTTCATTTCACATTTCTCTTAGTAATCACCTTTCTCATGTTCATGACTCGCACTAATGTGTGACACTGTGATGTAGCTCCTGCAGTTTCTTCCCCGTCAGCAATGCACTGCTTCTTAATTTTCTTCCTGCTTGGCATTTTAGCAGCATGCTTGCTTCTCCAGGCTACAGTACAAGAAAAGAGTTGAGAAAAGAAGAAATATCAATACTTTTCTCAACTTGTGGCTTGTTGTTTTACTATACAAGATATCTGGCATCTCGAATTTTCTTTTTGGGGTATTTTTGCCTTTATGTGACAACACAGAGAAGACAGGAAAGACGGGAAAGAGCACAGGGCGACACTCAGCAAAGGGTTCCAAACCTGAACCCAGGCTCCTGTATTTCAGCTGTATAGCATATGGGCTCCTGCCCAACCAGCAAGCTCAACTGGTACCCAGTGAATTTTCTTATTCACCTAATTACAGTATACCTGTGAGGTTGACAATAACATTTGTTTCAGTGGTGTGCTTTCCTACTTCCAAAGGACATAACAAAGATCCTTGTGTTATATTTATTACTTCTCCCCTGTGTCCTCTGTATATGTTATTATGTCATTTGGGTTTTGCGTTTTGGATTCTCTTTGGATTAGGTTCTTTTTACTAGCTACTAGGGATGGGAATTGATAAGAATTTAATCATTCCGATTCCACTATTGAAATTCCCATCAATTCAAATCCTTATCAGTTTTCTTATCGATGCTCAATGGGGTCTCACTGGCTCTGCTTTGAAAGTCACCACCATCTCTAAGCAGCATATCAAAGACATTACATTCATGCAAATTAATTGCATGTTGTTGGTCAAATGTTTGCATGTTGGAGGCATAGGCTACACTGGCACACATCAACACAAATCCCTATCCTAATGAGAACACACGTATGATCTTTCTTTTATGCTGAAGACTGTCTTTCACCACTCCCCAAGTTAATCTTAGTTCTCTGTTCATTTTTCATCTTATTTCCTGTTTTACTCTGGTAGCTCTTTGGTCTTCTGTATCTTGTCTAGTTTACTTTCCCTGTTCATTGTCTTGATTAAATGTGTATAGTCCCCACCTATTTGCACTTCCCTCATTATCAGCTGTGTATATGTTGTCTCAGTCTACTTTTGTCATGTCATCCATGTAGCTGTGTGTTTCTTAACCGTGTATTCCCTTTTTTTCCTGACTTTGTTTTCCTGGTCATTTCTGATATTTGGATCCCCTGGCTTTGCTCCTTGCAGATTTTTGGATTTTGAACTCTGGACACTAAGCCGCTGCATTAAATGCCCACTTTGTGTTTGAGTTCCATCTACTTCATCCGGGTGCATCTTAAATCTCCATTCCACACAGCTGGATATAAAAAACAAAACAAAACAAAAAAAACAGCAAACTTCACACATCTGGATCCTATGCAAAATCAAAAAGCAAAATTTCAGCCTTTAGGAGAGTTCTTCCACTATATACTGTAATGCGTGAGTTTCAACAACCTACCATTGACCACAATCGAGGAGTTCCTCAAGTTTGAAAAACTCTGGGCTACTGTTGATTAATCACATTAAATTAGGGCACAGAGAGACACAGGGAGGACAATTCTGATATCCACCATATGTGCTCATTTCCCCGATAAAGGACTGACTAATTTCTTGCTAAGAGTTCAGTGGAAAAGCTAAAACATAAAGACTAAAAAACATCTAGCTAGGGATAAAATCCATGTAGATTACATGTTTGACCCTTTTTCTCCTCAAAGATGTGCTTAAGATGTTCTCTTTGGGATTTGAATAGTTTTTCCAGCTTTTTTTCTTTAACCTTCATGCTAAGCTGAGGTTAGAATCTCCTGACTCTACTCTGATATTAAACGCATAGACATGAGTACTCTAACAGTCTTCAAATTTAATTCTTGGCAAGAAAAGTAGTATATCTCACAAAAAGACTGATATCCATAGATGCATCCCTGTCCCCTTGGCCTTCCTTGAAAAGAAGACTAAGTGTTTATCTGCAAGAAATAAAATAGGGATTTATTTTGCTGAAGGACAAAAGTCTTCTGTTTGTTTAGAAAGTACAGCAGAAAAAGTGCACCCATTCAGAACCTGCATGCAGGACAAATCAAGCTACAAGCTATATAGTCAAGCCACATATCATGTTTCTTCAGTGCAAACCTCACAGTTTATAATCACAAGACTCGACACATTGTGGGTGTGCGCAAAACTTGTTTGTGTTTCTTTGGCTTTGGGCAGCTGTGACTCATCCAGCTTGCATTACAATCTTTTAGTTCACGAGAGTGCCGGCCTCAGTGATAATTTACCAGCCCCAGAGTTCAACTGCACTCCGCCTTGCATTTGTTCGTGTCCCAGAGACCAAACCCTGGTTTTATTAAAGCCTCTGGGGGGCAGAAATAATGATGAATAATAATCTTCTCTGTTTTAACTTAATTATGCTTTTCCTTTGTTAATTAAAACCAGCAGGCGTAACAGCGTAATTCAAATGTTGCTAATGTGCAGCAATGAGCTTCTCACTGACAAATGTAAAGGGAACATGATTCAAATAATTGTCTGGCTAATCTTATGTGGTCACTTTACCTTGCTTGTTTTCATCTTCACTGGCACAGTTTCTTTAACTAAATTATTAAATCATAAAGAATAATTGTAATGCTCTGAAGGAAAAGTCTAATATATATGGAGGGTTAAAACATGTTTTACCGCAGCATGAATTGTCTGAGTTTCATTACTCAAAGGCTACGTTCACACTGCAGGTGAAAGCGCATCACATCCAACTTTTCTGACCCTATGCGACCCATATCCGATCATGGTATGTCAGCGTAAACGGCACAAATCCGATATTTTCAAATCCGATCTGGATCATTTTCGTATGTGGTACTGAGTCAGATACATATCTGATGTGAACAAGCAGACAAAAAAATCGGATTTGATCAAAAAATCAGATTTGATCAAAAAATTGGAACTGAGCATTAAGACCTGCAGTGTGAACGTAGCCATAGACTGATAGCATTCCTGGGTGATAAAGTGAAGAAACAGAGATCCTGACATATCAAATGGCAAGAGCGTATTGTGAATTCGTCGCCTGTCCGTTCCTCAATATGATTGACAGAGATCAGAATCATAGACTATGAAAGAAATGTTTGGACTGACAACACATTTTTGTATTATTGTGTCTCATTTTGGTTCTGTGAAATACAAAATGGTATTAGGAGACAGGACAGGGCTAGCTGGTTATCACACTAATTATGGTGGATAGCTGTGTAGCACCATCTGACATGATGTTAATATGTTGATAGCACATTTTAACAGAATAACACACACACCTGTTTCAGTTAACAAATACTATTTCACCGGCAGAGTACTGTGTCGTAAATTCAAACACAGAAAAAAGGTGACATTGATTTTGGAAGCGCACCCACTTTATGCATTACCAAATCACAGAGACTCATTGAAAGCCCAATAAATGTCCATTGCTTAAAACTGTTGAGAGCATCACTTTTTAAATTGCTCTCTGGCAGAGTGGCTTTTCACACTCGCTCTTCCCCCGCACTCTTCGGCGCAACAAGCACAGAGTTCACAGCGAGTTCAATCTCTGATAAAGAGATGGACGGTTCTAATTGGAAACACTCATTTGGATTGTCCCGAGCTATAAGCTGTTTGTCTACATGGACACTGGCACCCATTCACAGACAGATGCAGGCAGCACATACACGCTCGAGTACACACAAACCAATCAGCAGTTCTGTCTTTTAGAGTTTGTGTTGGATCTGCAGCTGACGGTCAGATTTGAGGGCTTAATGGGAAGGTTAGGGATACTCAGCTTATGTTCTTCAAAAGTAATCAGTACGTGCTTGTTATTATTCACATCAAAAGAATAATCAGAGCTTACATGCATGTTTAGAGTACCGTACGCAGTTCTTACAGAAAAATTATTCGATTAAAACAAATAGCTTCTTTCTACTAATAAGGATACAATTTTATGAAATGTTCTTGCTCTATTTAATTTGTTTCTTAGAATTATTCTTATTTTTATGTGATCAGAGGCTGGAAATTATAAAGAAAAACCTGAAGTTAGAAAAGCAAAGGTTTAAATATGTTTTATTCTTCAACTGAAAGTCAGTGTTTTTTCAAGTATTTTTTAAAACTTAAATCCATCTCTATTTGTTGAAATAAATTAAACAAATAGTATTTAAAAATTTAATAATAGAATTAATTTAAAATAACATGTCATTGTGTTCTCCTCCCATGCAGGATCATACAAGAGTGGTCAGCCCCATCATCGACGTCATCAGCCTGGATAACTTTGCCTACTTGGCTGCCTCTGCTGACCTGAGAGGAGGTCAGGGCGTAATAAACAGATCATACACAGTGGTAGTTGATCACACAGAGATCTGCAGGTTTAACAAACCTTTGTGACATGACATCATGATTCCTGACAGAATTCAATACCTATGACTGAACAATAAAAGAGGTTTAAATATTTCATTGTTTTATTGAAAAGCAGTGATTTATAGAAGAGTTTTTCCACAGATGTAAGGCTACGATTGATATTAAATTCAGGCCAGTATATCTGTCATCTTGTCTGCTTTGGACTCATGTCTAGACAACAGGAATATAAATTTGAAGATGAGAGCTGACCTTTTGCTTCCCCCATGCTTTTCTTTTTGTCAGGATTTGACTGGAGTCTCCACTTCAAGTGGGAGCAGATTCCCATTGAGCAAAAGATGGCAAGAAGTGACCCCACTCAGGCAATAAGGTATGTCTACAATGATATTTAGTGTGATAATATGCTTTGACTCATACCTGGAACATTCTCTTATGCATTATACGTGCATTGTACCCTCACAAGCCTCTTCATTAGATATGATAGACATATGTGTTCAACTGCTCATTAATGCCAGTATCTAATCCACCAATATGAAAGCAACTCCGTGCGTTTAGAGACTTAGATGGTCAAGATGACCCCCTGAAGTTCAAACCAAGCATCAGAATGGGGAGGAAAAGTGATTTCAGTGACTTTAAGCATGATAGATGAACCCAAAGTCACAAAGCTCAAATCATCTCAGACTGGTTTCTTGAAGATGACACTGTACTCAAATAGCCGCCTGTGGTGGAAAAGGAGAGTCACATGATGGCAAATGTGCCGCAACTGTGCAATGCTGTCATTTCAACATCGACCAGAATCTCTGAGGAATGTTTCCAGCACCTTATTGTATCTGTATAAGAAAATTAAGGCAGCTCTGAGGGATAAATAGAATCCAACCCCAGTACCAGCAAGATGTGACTAATAAAGTGGCCAGAGACTGTATATTGTATGTGAATGACACATTATGGATTAATATGTCAGTTTTGGTTCTTGGATTAGACTAAAGTTAAAATAGAGAGCCATATCTTACTCTAAAAAAGTTCAAGATAAATCATCATAGTCAGGTCCTTTCTATGTTGGTATTTGCAGTCCTTTTGTGGTGTGTTTTCCCCCTAAAACACGTCCAAATCGCAGCAAAGTAGTTAATGCATAACATCTGCTGAGCAAAATACAACTTTAAGCTCCTTTGATTTGTTGTTTCTTTCTGGAAAATATTCCCCTCTGGTGATTCTGATGAGGTCTGCCTGAATAAGCGTGCAAGTGAAGATTTGTAACTCCTTCCCTTCCTCCACTCTGCAGGACTCCCGTCATCGCTGGTGGGATCTTCGTCATGGACAGGAGTTGGTTCAACCACCTCGGCCAGTATGACACCCACATGGACATCTGGGGAGGGGAGAACTTTGGTGAGATCATCGATGATTTCTAACCCTACTTGAATCAGATGACTTTTATTATTATATCATCCTCCACACGCATCCCACACCAAATGTCTTTAAATAAAACTAAGCCTTACTCTGCTGGCAAAGACTTACCAGACTCCAACAATGTAAATATTCCCAACTTTATTCAAGATGAAGGATTCCTAACAAGTTTATGTTAATTGATGACATTTACAATTACCTAATGTTGGCCAGGAGCAGGAAAGTAGGAGGATCAGAGTTAGCACATGTACTTACCAAAGTATATAAAAGCCATAATGTTTATGAATAATTTTCTCATTCAGTCTAAAATAAATACTAACTCCTGTGTTTACAAGGTTTTCTAACAAAAATAATTTAATCACATATTAAAGAAGATCATTTTTGTGTCAATTTAGTGCAATTTATTTTGTAAAATACGAAGCCGTTTCCCATAAAACGATTTCATGTGTTAAGTCTGCATGCCTGGCTCTTTTGAATGCCCGGCATCTCCAAAATGCTAAATATGTCCCTGGAATTTGAATGATCCACTATGACTGCTTTCATTCTGATGATTTACAGCTAACAGCCATCTGCTACAGGAAACAGTAGCAGGCGTACTGCACTGATATTGGAATGACACACATCAGGGCATTAATTCTAGGAGAGACTGACAAAATGACAGGCACGTCTTCAGTGGTACGCCTGCATTTTTGGACTCAACCACTGCATCTTTCCTTTTGCAGAGCTTTCTTTCCGGGTGTGGCTGTGCGGAGGAAGTCTGGAGATTCTTCCCTGCAGCCGCGTGGGTCACGTGTTCAGGAAACGGCACCCGTACGATTTCCCAGAGGGCAACGCTCTTACCTACATTAAGTGAGTAGGCTGGTCTGACTGATGACAGTTATTAACACGGAAACAACAGAATGACCTTTCGCTTCGATTCAGCTCCACTCAGTGTGAAGTTAAATGCTTCGCCAGGCAAACTCACACATCTTGACCCAAGCGCGAGTGAGAGATGAGTGTGTAAGAGAACTATGAAAGCATCCGCAGAGCTCCTTATTTTACATCATTGTTCTTAATAATAATATTTGTAGAGGAGCTGCAGTGAATAGCTGACGTATGAAGGCTCCAGAAGCATAGCGCTGTCATTAAAGCTGGCTGCAGGAATGCTGGCAGCGCTGTCATTACTGTGTCTGAGCAGGTGTTGTGTCTCTGTCCACGCAGGAACACCCGTCGGGCCGCTGAAGTGTGGATGGATGAGTATAAACAGTACTACTACTCTGCGAGGCCGTCGGCTCAGGGAAAAGCCTTCGGCAGGTTTGTCTGCTATAATGTCATCCTCCTTGCTCATATTTGCTTATATTTAATACAATGATTCTGTGTCTCCTGAGTTTCCAAGGTGTTTATAAAGTACCAAGTTTTATACGCAAGTATTAAAAAAACGCTTTGCACACCAATTTTTAAATTTGCATGCACTGAGACTTCAACTAACATTTATTTATTTTAATTACAGATTATTCAGGGGATTTGTATGTTCTGTTAAAATAATTTTAAAATGCCTGTGATGATGTTACTCAATCCAAGGTGGCCCAGTTAAGACAACAAACCCTTACATTTGATAGATGAAACCAGAACAATGACGTTTCAACACTGTTGTCAGTGTCAGATCTGTTGGACCTGCAAGTTCTGTTCCTTTTGTATAAAAGGCCCAACACCAGTAAAAATGCAAAAATATAAGAAGTAAGAAGCAAAACAAAACAAAAAAAACTCAGTAAATAAAACACCCACACACACTGGTTTAACATTTTAAAGAAAACCTGTGTTAGCTGAGTCTGTAATTCATACTCCATAAGCTGTTGATGGCAGGTTCACAAGGTTAAATCCACATTTTCTTTCTCATTCTCTCCTCCTTATCTTTTTTATGTGTTTTCTTTACATTATTTCTCTTTGTCCCTAAATATTCTTGTTATCTGGTCTTGCAGTATCACAGACCGTCTGGCGCTGCGACGGAAGCTGAACTGCAAACCTTTCCGCTGGTACATGGAGAACGTCTATCCCGAGCTGAGGTAACTAGGTTAACGTTTTATTCTCCCTCAATGGCACAGCATTGGAACACAAAAAACTAAAGTGCAATTTGCAACATTTTCTATCACATACAGAAAAATATTTCAGTAAGGAGGAATCATTTGGAAAAACTGAACACAATTTACTGAGACACAGAATTCAGTTTAGCTGTTTGGTAATTAGATGCCGATGATCCATCAAGGCAGAATGGAATCCTATCAGTGACAGGAATTAGGACAGGAGCCCCGGAGTCTAGTAGACTCTAGTGGTGGTGAGCATGAAGATGGAGGCTTCGACGGGGCTCTGAGTGACCCGGGTGAGGCAGAGATGGGAAGAAGACAGGTTGCACAAATGAGAGCCTGAAAGACAGAATGACAAAAGAGATTTAAAGTATATAGAATGGAAGCTGATTGGCTCACAGGAAGCAGGTAAGAAAATGATTGGACAAGAGCAGGCGTGTCAAACACAAGACTTCAATCCCACCCAGTGGAAGTCATAAACTTTGTACTTTTACAACTTTTCCTAATAATAAAAACCTCCCCTGTGGTTATTTATACTACACCAAAGTAATGAAGTAATAAATAAACTATTAGATGACAGAAGAATCCTTGTTTTTTTTACTACCTACAATAGAAATGTATTTTTTTCACAATGATTAGTTAAGGTATAGTTAGGTTGACAGAAAGGGGAGTTTCTTTGGTCCAGTCTATTTAACATCAAAGAAGGTTGTACTTGGCCCATGATGTAAAATGAATAATCATGTTAGTGTTGAGTTTGACAGTGTGGAGAAATTGAAGTGATGTAAAGAATAGACTAGGAGCCAAACACTTAGGAAGCAGACAGCTGAGTGATTGCAGATGTCCCTTATTGAACATATGCATAAGCTTCATTAATTACTGTACTTACACTTAAAGGAGTCGATATTAAAAGATTAACTGGCACGATACTTTCTGCATTTTCTGCACTTATAAAGTTCAGATTCGATTGGCAATGACTGGAAAATATCTAGTGTGAAAACTAGTATTCTTTTTCCTCATGTGTGAGGTCATATGTATGACTATCATAGAAAAAACTTTTTCCATCAGCAGATGGATATGAAAACTGAGTCATAGTGTCAGACTCTCCACGGGGAACATCCATTTTTCAGTGGAGATATACATTATTTATGCAGTGCATCATAGAAGTTGTTGTGGATCACTTTTTAGTATCTGGTTTGAATTATCTGTTATGCAAGAGAGACAAAGACTTTTCCAAACACCATTAGAATCCAAGAAATGGAAATGTTCTCATCATGTTTTTTACCTATGTTTATTTCTGATTGATCTCTGGAAGAGGCTCTGGTGAAGCAGAAATAACATTCAAGCTCTGTTTCCTTTAAGATAAAACGTGTTTTTTCCCCCCCTGAAGTAATCTCAAAACCCCTCGAGGTGCCATTACCCCGAAGTTCAGAGCCAGTCATCTAAATATAAACGATCTGGGTGGGAACCTCTGAGTGGGTTATCAGCTTGTATCTCACGAGCTTTTTTTCTCAAGCTACTCCCTCGCCACTTCAGCTGTATCTGCTCCAAATAAGTCTGGTCTCTCAGAGTGTAACTGTATATCGTTTTCAGAACATGTTGAAATGATGCACATTACTTAGCGTTGCAATTCAGTTACTCAGTTTAATCCATCTGTTCTTTATTGTTGAAATAAGACCTTTCACTGGCTTTGCGCCTGTCTCTTCTCTCTTGGCTCCCTACAGGGTCCCTGAGCAGGAAGCAGTGTCCAGTGTGTTGAAACAGGGCGGTTTATGTCTGGAGACCCGTGGGACCGACGGCCTCGGGCTGGCAGAGTGTAGGGGCCTCGGAGCCAACAGGCCACAGTCGCAGGTCAGGACTTTGCCACTAGAGGGCGATTTATTGTGGCTCACAGTTATTGTTAGAAATACATCAGACTCTATCCTGCACACTCTCATTTTTGGTTCTAATTGAGTTCTATTAAAGCTGTCTCAGCAAAATGCAACTCTTTTTAAATTCTATGCTGCTGTTCACCAGCCCAATTTGTAAACAGTGAATTGTAGATATTAATATAGGTGTGTGTGTGTGTGTGTGTGTGTGTGTGTGTGTGTGTGTGTGTGTGTGTGTGTGTGTGTGTGTGTGTGTGTAATGCTTGCTAAATTATCCATATGTGGCCTGACTTGCTCTTAAAAAACACTGGTACATATTGTTTGAAGTATGCAAGAGATCCTTCCTTTAAATATTCAATAAACTAAAAGGTGTGCTTGAGTTTTTTGAGTGTGCAGAATTTGCACTTATGGTCCCATTAAATTAAATCTGTCCCAGAACTGCATCTTTATAAACAAGTTGGGCATAAAATTGGATTTCTTATTCGTATTAGTGGAAATCCATAACCCACTGAAGCAAAGTGCCTGATGCACAGGTGTCATTTTTACCAGTTTAGTAAAAGTGCATTATTAAAGACTACATTTAAATTAAACTCCATATTTTTAACATGGTCACCACAACATTCCTGTAGTGGCACCACTCTGTATCGGTGGGGCCCACCCCCACAGTTTAAGAACCACCGGTCTATTTCACATTCTTCCTTCAGATGATAGCAGTCATACATTTTCTGTGTTTTGCAGAGATGGGAGTTAATAGAGCCGCTGATCCGGCAGCAGGACCTTTGCCTGGCAATTTCTGCTTTCACAGCGGGGTCGAAGGTCAAGATGGAGCCCTGCAATACAAAAGAGCCGAGACAGGTAAGAGGAAATACTGTTAGCTGATCAAATTGTACTTTCAGAGCCATAAAGAACTGGACTAAAGCGTTTTTTCCTACTATTGCCTGTGGATCGGTCATAGCAAATTAAACAGTCTGTGCTACCAGTCAGTGAGGGACACTTTAGCTGTTCATCAATAAAAAGCTTTATAGTAATAGCTTTAAAGGATAACATAGGTGAGCATATTTATCTTGAGCTCGGTGGTGTCCAGACATTTAGCACACACTGTGCAATTGTCTTTGTGTTGACTAAGGGTTAAGAAAAGAAACAGGACATGCTTTAATCTTGTGCTGCCAGTCACCGTTAACCTAATGTCTTAGGTTTTCCAGAAGGTTACTTCACTTTTGGCATCAAGCTGTTCATGCTTGATGTGCCACTCGCAGACCTGAAGTCGAACATAAAAGATTTGGACATAAGAGATGGTTTCAGCGCAGATGCTCAGCAGCCCGCCTGTCGATGATGCCAGGAGGCTGAGACAATCTGAGTTTTGCACTGATGCAGATCCTGCCAAATAAGAGTAGTTGACTTTATAGATGCAGTAGAACAAATGCTCCCATAACTTCAGACCCCACCCCGTTCCTTCCTTGTTCTCCTTTTTGTGATTATTTAATGCTCGCATCCCAGGGGGAATGGAGTTGGCTGCACGGTGATTTATGACACTAAAGAGGGAGTTATTAACTCAAACCATGTGCCGGATTCTTGCCAGGCTTTCCTCTCATCTCTCAGCTGGCCCATCGAAGTCCTTTGAGAGTATTTTTGGGAGGATGCCCATCAACAAGAAACCAGTTATTGCTGTGGGAAACATTTGGTCTCTTTGTCCTGATGCTTTAATCCCAGAGAAAGAAAAATAATACTTGTGTTTTTGACTTTGCTGCACAGAAGATAATTAACACTCTAGGCATAAAGTGACAATGGAGCCTTTATAAAAACATAAATATCAACATTAAACAACCGTCTGAAATCGTTTATGGCAATATTGTACCTTTCTGCCATGAATGTCTTTTTGATATTTTCAGTTTTCAAATCTTTCAACAATTCTGAAAGAATTTCATTATGTTTAGGGCTTTATAGGTGATATCAGATCCGATGATCGTCTAAAAGCTGTTTAGAGCCAAGGCCAAAATGAATAAATGTAATCAAATACTCTGAGTTTCCCTGGCCAACAGATCACAAAATAATGGTGTCAGCTGCATATTACACAATCTCCTGTTTATTGATGCATTGGCGCAGTGACATATTATTTCCTCCTTAAACAAAAGTTCTGACTGAGCAAACTCTTCTAGTAGTTACAGTGTAATAACACGTGCATACACAGATGCGCTCTCTCTGGGATTTGAAGATTAACCCCACATTCACCTCTAAATTTTAATAAGCCTCCATGTGGCTCTTGATATCTGTACTTGGCAGTCAGTTCAGCTCTGAGTACTTACTCAGTGACCCAATAAAGGAACCAGTTATGCCTGGTGATTTGTAGACATCCTGCCTGAGGGACAGGTGTTTCTGGCAGGCTTTCCTTTCAGATTTCTTGTCAGATTTGCTTTACACACTGTGAA
Organism: Pundamilia nyererei; assembly: GCF_000239375.1. Lineage (NCBI taxonomy): Eukaryota > Metazoa > Chordata > Actinopteri > Cichliformes > Cichlidae > Pundamilia > Pundamilia nyererei. The sequence continues at coordinate 2,902,831 of NW_005187471.1, forward strand.
GGTAGAAAATAATATTCGATTTATGGAATCAACACCTGGCTTTGTATTATGTCAGTGTTGATGTATGTCCTCGCTGCTTGTAAGCCAGTAGCCCCTCCCATGTAGCTAAAATGGCTTGTTTAAGACAGTGTATGAAGTGAGGGGCTGTAAGCCCAGTACTGGAAAAATTAGGATTGTTTTGAAATGTCACAGTGCAAACTGACTCCAAGAATAGTGCATCTGTAAAAAAAGAAATGAACAAAATGAATGACCAGCTTTGCAACTGTTTTAGTGAAAAAAGAATATTGCTGAACTGCTCAGACTTGGGTCACATGACTGTGCATTATACTTGTAATTAAAAAAAAAAGATCAGGTAATCGTGTACAAAAAGAATCAATTGTAAATTTATGCAAATTTACTGGGTAGTTTATTGGTATGATATTGCATATTTTGTTTTTAAAATCCTGAGTAAATGTAGTCATTCTCTATGACATGTATTCAAGTAAAAGTAATAAGTAGTTGAAATGCCAGATTCTTTACTTGATTTTAAGTTATTTATGAGAATAGATGTTCTGAATTAATGTTTAGCTCTGAGAAATGCAATAACAAATTGAGTCTCTGTTATCTACGATTAAAGATTAGATTCATTATGTAGATTGATTCAAGACACCTTGTGATCTGAGGGCAAAGAATGGTGGAGGTGGGGGAAGGAAAGTAAAAACAAAAGTTTACTTTCTCACAAATCTATATCCACATCTGAAGCCCCTTTAAGTCTCCTGAGGTATAAAAATAAATAACTTTACACAGTATATGCACATGACTGAAAATGGCCCCTACACAGGACATCTTATCAGCAGAAATAAATTGTTTCTTCTCTCGTGGGATGGCAGGCTGCCGTGCTCTGCAGCTGGCTGTACAATGATTTTTCCACCAAGGGTGCAGAAAGTCAGTCATTCATGTGATTACTGCAATCCACCCCTGACTCAGTTCATTTCTCACTACTAACATGAACCTCCTGTGCTGATGCACATCATTTATGAGCAATGGATTAACAGGAATGACTCAATGTGCACGAACATCTGTTAACAAACCAGCATGAAATGATTTTTTTGGTCTTTACAGAAGTGGAAGCCAAAGGGCACAGCTCTGCAGCACATGGTCAGTGGCCTCTGCCTGGACAGTCAAACCCCGATGGGACCTCCAGTCATTTTACAGTGTCGCCCCCAGATGGCCAGCCAGTCCTGGGAGCCACAAGTCATTACCTGAGCCACAGCAAATGGGAAGAGGGAGAGGGAGGAGCAGATTCTGGACCCAGCCTGCAGAAGGAATTGGGGTATCACGTCTGCACACTGTTTGTCGCCTTGCTGAAGGATAAAAGTAGTGGGAACTCTACTGTCTTGAAGTCAACTTCTAGCTCCTGCTCATTGTGTCTTGGGGACAAGAGCGCGCTGAAAACATTTTAAGACCCTGTTGAACAAAACATCTAAGGTCTTCTGTGTACAGTGCTTCATCCTTCCAGGATGCTTTAGTTCTTCTGAGTAATCTACGCTTTTCACAAAAAACTGTCACACATCCCACCTTTCATTTCTGTATCTATTCTGGTCTATGTGTTGCTTCAATCTGGAATAGTGAAGATTACCCGAAACGAAAGAGTGCATAATGTACTGTTGCTAATATGCTGACTTGCACTTGACCCACTCTGAGTCTTGAGGTTTTTGGGCTGCTGAAGCATGTCTGATGACTGTGTGGACCAGGGCAGATTTATGTGCAGTCAACTAAAATCTGAAAACAATTTTTTTTTTAAATTGTTATTGCTGAATGGCAGTCTTGAAACCACCATGCGAAGCACTGTCAGGAAGATTATTTATTGTTTTGCATGGTCAGACCCAAAGAATGGTTTTATTTTTTCTCCGTCTCTACAAAGTTTTATGTAAATATTTAAAGCAGGTAATGGCTTGTTTTGTGTAAAGTTCTCTATATGTTGTTTGAAAAAATAAAACGTGGTAATGGAGACATTGCTGTTGTAGTCATTTGAATAATAAACGGGATTACTGCACCATCACTGCTCTTTTCATCATTTTATAAAACAGCAAAAATCCTTTTTTTTTGCATTGTACATGTTTGCATCCTAATTCACAATGGATATCCGAATAATTACATGGGGCTTATTGTAGCCATTTCCAACTTCATTTGTATCCTTGGAATCTGCTAGAGTAGATTTACATGATTCACAGTTAAAAGTAATAATTTTATTCCTTTGTGAAGCCAAACAACTGGTTTAGCTTCTCTTACTTTAAGCCTTCTTATTTGTCATTGGTTGCCCCTCTCAAACATAAAGTTTAAAGAGTGGTTGTTTGAACTCAGTGCCTAACATAACCATTTTTAGACTATCCCCTGTCCTTGATATAACAAACGCTAAAGTGAGTCTGAAATGGACTGAGGTTTTGGCTCACAGGCATTACTTTCACATACTCTGACCAGATTATTTGAAATTATCCATTTAAATATACAAAGAAAAGCATTGCAGTTCCCCTTTTAAGTCCATTATATTTGAGACATTTATTTAAAGTATATATATTTTTAATATACAGCAAAAAAAATCAAGTAGTTTAATGGAGTTCTTCAGATGCTGACAGTAGATTATTCCATTACTTGGGGCCAGCGTGAAATTAGGAGTGTATTCCCTTTAAAAGTAAGGGCCATGATTAGCTTCAATGTGTGCATAAATAATCTTTTTAATTAGGCAACGCAGTAAGTGGGAAAATCTGTAGACTCATTGCGACATGATTGAAACCGTTCACCACTCATTACTCACACAAAGTGACCACCAGGGGGCATAATATGCTAACTTTTTTTCATTATAACGTTGGTAACTTCATTGATGGAACCTAGTGGTAAAAATACTAGATATACAAAATTTAAATAAATTTAAAAATAAAATAAAAGACTCTCGAAGAGTTTAGATAATTAAGGGGAAAAAAGATCGGCATTAACAACGTATTGGAGACTGGGAGGTCACTGCTGGGGCACTGTGATGATTATTAAAGATACTGTGCAAGGCTGCATAACAGGCTTGACAACTTTGTGAACCAAAGGTTTTTTTTGTTTCCCTCCTTGTTGGTTTTATAACCTTTGAGGACACAATACAAGCTCCACTGCAGCTTACAAGGCTTTAAAGGTATGCGAGGAATGCAACTTTATGCTGATAAACTTCTGGCCTTTTCAAGGGGTCAGTGAAGACAGCGGGAGTGGAGGAAGCCTTTAACTGGATATATATGGAAAGAAACACGTTTCACTCATTTAAACGAGCTTCGTTGTGAGAACGTGATGGCCTACACAGGAAGGATGATTACGGTGAAACTCGGGATGGCACTGCACTGTTGCCCTAATTTTTTGTCGTTTCAGGAGTGACCTCACTGACAGGGTTATATTTGCATATCACCCAGACAATGAATTTGTAATGAAGGTGCTCGTTAAAAGTGGTGCAACTGAACGTTTGCAATGGTGCTTTACATACCGTACTACATTTGAGAGGAAAATAGCACTAATGTATGAAATACAAGAAAACTTAATGAGAAACATATGCATACAGTTTGATACCTGCTTACATAGAAACCAGCCCCACTGTAACAAAATACGAAAAGTAAAGTGTTGCTTACAATTTATTAATTGTAACAATAATCCATCACACACTCTTCAAGTCAGATTATAGTAGTTATATATTTACAGGTGCATCTTAATTGAAGCTAAACCCGATAGACAGAAGCGGTGTCTTACAATGTGCTTTCACGCCTGCTTCTCTTAATAACTACGAGACGAACAGCATAAAGAGTGAAACTCAGCTTCGATCCAGGTTGCACTATCGACCATCGATCACCTTCGATGTACACGCGCCGGCCAATGGGGGTCACGCGGAGGCGGTCCGTTGCTAAGGAGGAAGTTTGATTGAGGCTCTGAGTAGCAGCCATTCAGCGGCGGTGGCTGAAGCGATTGGACTGCGAGCGTCTCTCCCGACACTTTCTGTGGAATTTGAATTATTTTGGCAGGGCACGGCTCGTGATACACTGGTGACGGCATACACGGGGAATCTGCAGGGTCGCAGCGGTGATCGCAGGTAGGTTGAAAGTGGGCTGTGTGCACTTTGGTAAGCATGCCCGGTGAAGCTTGTTAGCTCACCGAGCTAAGCAACACTAGCTTGTGCCTCTCTGATGCGGCACACGGAGCTATGGCAGCTCCCATTAACACGGCGTTTAGCGCTCTTGCTAACCTAACAAAATAGCACAAGCAGGGACAAAATAGATGGTGTTAAGCTGTCTAACATCTTTATTTCCTGTTAGAAAATATCTGCTTCTGCCTTGCCGAATAAGCTAAGGTGTTTAAGAGGTATGGCTAACGTTAGTAGCGTTCTCAAGTTACCTGGATAACTTTAGGGGGATGGACGTTATTCAGCAAAATGACCTAAGCTCATCGGATAGCTTGCTCCTAGCACACGGTTTGTCACGACATTCACTTACACCCTATCACACGGTTCGCTTGTGTAATACCATCCTTACAAATGGTATTAATCGGTAGCTTGGCAGTTTAGTGACTTGCAAGTTTGTCCCCCCCGCCCCCCTCAAAAAGTGTTCTGTAACAATAAAGGTGAGTCTTCTTAACACTCATCCATCCAGACAGGTTGATCGCCATGACGATACAGACTGTGACTCAGAGTCTTAGCACTCGGAATGTTTCTGAAGTGTGATAATGTGTCTTAGATCGTCTTATATGGCAGGTGGATCTTTTCTTGCAAGAGAGATCAAGAAGTCTGCCATTCATGATCAGATAACCATCAGTGGTCAGATTACCTTCCACGTGGAGACTGTACTAAGATAACCATGTGATAGATTGTGTGATAGCCCCAGCAGCACAACCATACGGTTGAAAACATCCTGTTTATTGGACGCTAATTCTATTTGGATTCTGTCATTAGGCATTTTATTATTGGAGCAGCGATGTAATTTGTGACCTGAAATAATACACAGGATGAGTTATTTGTTTTTGTTTGGAAAACACAGACGCAACCCTCTGACGGGTCGAGGAGAGGTGCTGAAATCCAGTTATTCTGACTGTAAATATCAGATTATAGTAAAATTTCAAAATATGTCCTGCATTGCTTATTTTATTCTGCTTACAATACTAGCACTCGGTTTCAGAGTGCTCACAGCAGTGGGGGATGTAGTCAAGTGCTATTCAGTTTATATACTTTTTACTAGGTATTGCTAGTGCCAGGTTTGACTCCCTTTTTCATTGAGAACAGAAATTCTTTGTGGCAGAGATTCATAGGTTGGACATGTTGTGTGTTGTGCTCGTCACCTTTCTTCCCCATTGTGATGCTCAGTTTGAACTTGGTCTTGTTAACCAGCTCTCCCAGTTGCTGCCATGTGATTGGCTGATCATTTGTTTGAATTAAGGAGTAGTTGATCAGGGGCACCTATTAAAGTGAGTGAAGAGGACATTAGGAGTGCTTGCACATCAGCTGTTGACTGCTGTCATGCTATCTGCAGGGAAGATGACATTTAGTGATGGCAGGGGATAGTTATCTGTTGTGTCATGTCAGTTTTGCACAGGCTAAATGTTTAATGATGGTGTGTTAAAGACCTAAAAGAAGCAGTAGACCTGTTAGATAAGGGTTAGAAAAAGAATGTTAGGGCAGAAAATAAAAACAAAACAATTAAAAAAGATCTGCCAAATGTATATTTTTAACAGTGATTTTGAACTGGATGTATCAATGGATTAATTCCCAAACAGGGTAGTCTTAATTCTATTTACCATATGTAACAAATCCTAAATGTTCTATAAAAGCAATACAGGAAAGAGAAATAGTGTCATTATTGTTATTCATCCCTAGTGGTAGCAGAGTAATGACCAGAGAGATGCAGTTTGATGTCGGCTCTTATCCAGGGTTTGTTCTGCATTTACAACATTTTGGCACCCATCAAAGACAATTTAGCCTCCACTCTGAGGAAAATCACCAGGACTGTCATTTTTGTCAATATTTTTTGCTAGTGGTCTCTAAATTACTCAGCCTTAAAATGCACATGCAGACTTCTGTAAGGTCTGGCTATACAGACCCTTTTGTGGTTATGTGTGTAGCAGTCTCCAAAGGCTCATTTTGTGTTCTTTTTGGGGGACTGCTGCTTTTCCCTTACAGAGGGAGATGAGATTTTTTCTTTCCTCCAAATTTTGAAAGGGAAGGCTTAGCTCATCTCACAGGATGAGGGAGGCAAGATTGGCTACCAGCCACCAAACCCACTGTGTAAGTCTGTCAGCTGTTTGGGAGAGGAGGAGAATGCAGGAGCAAGTCTCTGTCCTGGGCTCTGTGATTCACTCTGTGGGAGAATCTAGCTTTAACTCTCAGCATTTTGCTCTCTTCTCAAAGGCGGGGCCTACACTTGGCAGTGAGTCGTACATGTGAATACTGAGTAGTGATGCAACTGCAGGTAGATAAAGTTGCCGTATGATGACGATGCAGTCTAAAGCTTTACCCTGATAGGACCCTGATAGGAGAGTGATAGCTGAGCCTCTTGCTGCTCATGGTGAAATTAGAGTGAATGTCGCTGTCAGCTTAGCATTCAGTCCAGCGTTACCTTGGTCATTAAGAGATGACTGATATAGCAGATATGTTTTTTGTTTTCACATTATCGTCAAACAGTCTGGATCAGGGTGATGTGTATGTGTCATCTGAGCCAGTTTCAGTGTTGTTATCCATATCCTGTGCTTTTTGTCAACATCAGTTCTTGGTGGTAGTGATGCACCCATTAAATGAAATGCTCAGATGTTTACTTATTAAAGCTGACTTGCGTGGGAATGCGAGAAAAAGGGTTTGTAAACTCATCTTCACCGAGATGCCTGCAAACCCGATTCTCTTCCAAGTGATTTTTCGTCAGGCGTGAGAATGTTATCCAAACGCGTGGGTCTTTTGATGATGTAGATGTGCGAGATTATGACACGACAATGCAGACAATGCTTTCATTAACATCAAACGCTAAAGCGGAATGTGTTTTGACGCCCTCCTGTTTTACAAGTACCAAAATGCTGCTCCCTAAGAATGCTGCTTGCAGTCTGTAAGCTTTTATTTATAAACTCTAATTGGACAGTGTGACACAAGATGAATACAGTCCACCAAATTGAACTCTTCTGCTTTGAATAAGCATAGAGAAACTGACGTGTATATAATAAATGCCACAAAAAGGAAGCATTGTAAAAAGGTCCATTGTATGTTAATGGTCCCCCTCACAAAAGGAGGTCAACATCCAGGTGCATGTGGGATTCGATGCCTTTGAATCGATAGAGTGTCTACACTTGCTAGCTTCATATTCTCTGCTGGATTAGATCCAGCAAAGACACTCTGAGAGGATTCAACCAGAGGAGAGGTTTTAGAAGCAGGATCTCAAATGTGCCGCTGACCCCATTTCAACATAAGTAGCCTAAAATAGGATGTGTGGAGTTGATTTGAACTTCTGTGTTTGCTGTTTGTTGGACATGTTTATTTGCTGCATTGTTATTACCACTCATAAACCTTGTTTTTAGTATTGTGATTCTCTCAGCCAATGCAAAAATACAGTCATTTCATTGTAAATGTATTATTGTAATCACATATATACATATTGCACCTGATGTCCAAGAGGTGACGAAGTAATTTCCCGTCACTTGGAGCAATAACTGTATTAGTGCAACTGCTGCAGTTACAAAATATATGCATAGTACACAGAGTCTATGGGCTACTTCAACAGGAATTTCCTCTTTTATAGAAGATAAAACTGGTAGAACTGATAAGTCTCAATGTTTCTACACATTAACAGAAATAGTGTTTGAAGTTCTTGTGGCTGTTTTTCAAATCACATTTCTTCTCTCTGGTTCAAAGTACTTTTATTTGCCCTGTTTTATGCAAACCGTGCAGTATTTGTATCTGTAGGCTGTTTCTTAGTGGCAGCATTTGGCTTTGTTAGCACTCTTTTAAGAAAGTGGAAAAAAAACCCCAGTGTAAGGTGGGCCCTGGATGGTGTTTAACTGCTTTGAACTCAATTCCTAAAGTGTCCCCATCAGGGACAATATCTTTAGCTTGTAATTAGGTGCAAAGGGCTTTGAGCTCCTCATTTTGCCCTGGCTGTTGAAACTATGGATTAGGGCCAGGAGGGTTGGGGGTGCATCACTGTATGCAAGGAGTTGCCTTTCAGGTTAGTGACTCCTCCCTTGGTATGGTATGGGGCTCAGGGACTCCTTTGTCCCTCTCTAGGCCCCTGTAATGGTGATACCTGAGCCTCCTGGACTAGAACAGCTCATGCTTTATTCAGCCCTCTGATCTCTGCTTTAATTATGAGTGACCCAGAATGGAGTGACCGCTAGTGTATCTCACAGGTTGGGAGTAACCAGTTCTAGTTAGTGCTAAGACGTGTAAGTATTTTAACTGTGGTGCTTGTTGCTTCACAAAGAGATGTTTATTTATAAAGCACAACGATTGGAATGACCAAAATGTTAACAGTAGGCAACAGTGACATCGGATAAGGTATAAAAATAGCCACTGGAAGAGGTTTCAATCTGGGATTTAAGGAGCTTTTTATATTTCTGATCTTTTCTAGATGGTATTTACCTTTTAAGGGGGACTGTAATGCTCGTTTACAGGTGTGTTTTTGTTCTTGGACTAATATAGCTTAGTATGATTTATAGTTCAAAATAATCCATATTTATCTTGCCTTGGTGCAGCTCCTTAGTTTGTATAAGTGTTTGAACCAGACGTTTTTAGCTCCTTTCCAGCCTGCGTATAAGATATCCTCCCATCCTCTGATTATCTGCCCCTCTCAGATGGAAGATTTGAACAGCAGGTGGGTGGGGCTTCTGTTCTCACAACAAGAGCTTCACACCCGAGATGGCCATATTGGCTAAATCCTCTCCCCTTGGCACCATAGAGAGCTCAGAGAAGAGCTCCTGTGCTTCAGGAGTTCAGACACATTGACTTTCTTATTTGAATCTCCAGCTATTTTTACTATGAATATCTACTACTGGAAAAGTGTCTGTCTGCCACCTAAACTAACACTTCAGCAGCTTATAATGTGACAAAAGATTCTGATGCAAAGTCAGGTTTCGGTATTGATCTTGTAAAACCACCGCTGTGCATCCCTTTCTCAGTTCCTGTGTATGAACTACGTAAACTGAGAGCGCGGTTGGTGTAATTACTACTTGTCTTAACACTAAGTGATATGTGTTTATGCCAAATGACTGCCTGTCCATAGCATGGGTAACAGTTGCACTGTTCTCTTGCATACTGTGACCATCTGCAGGCAGCTTCTAGTGTAGTTCTGCCTAATCTGCACAATAGTCATGGATTTTCTTGGCCCCGCCTCCTCTGGTCACCCTGATGTATCAAGGTTGCTGTGGAACTAGTTTCCTGGTAACCACCACAGTGGTTGCTGGATGATGCAGCGGGAAAAAGCAAGATGACCCAACAAAATATTCAAAGTTGGTGCCACAGAATAAAAAAAACCTCCTTGCATACAAAATGGGAGGAAAAAACTGCATTATTTTTACGTCCACAGCGTACGGCCTAAATGGCCAAAATGTGCTCTGCGTGCTTTGTTGTACATCAGGATCTAATAATTGTTTTTACAGTTTTAAATCTAATAGCTGTCATGTTATTGATTCCCAAGTTTACTTGAAATTCCCCCTTTGTTTTACTGTGCTTGATAAGAGTTTCCTTTGCACCCACAAATTTTGTCATCTCAGCAGAACTGTGTTTAGAAATACACTACGCTATGATGCTGGATGGGGGCAAGTCAAAGAAAGCATAGTAAGCCATAGTAGTGGTGCGAAGGCTTGCCTAATGGAGTTGGTGTGTTATCATTAACACATCATCAAACACATAAGTGTTTGTTTTTTGTTATCTTAATCAGTAGTTACTTTATAGAGTGTGTTCATAGAATAGCATTGATTGAAACCTGACAGCTATTGAAGCTTGAACTTGTACGTGTGATATAAATCATAAATCTATAAAATAATCCTGTATGCTGATGTTTATTCTTGGTTATTTTTGTGTGGAGGTAAAAAGCATTAAACACTGGTGCATTTCTGAGGTGTTGCTTGCCTGATTTAATGAAAATACCTGTTTTTATAGAGACATCTGTTTGCACGCAACATAATGAATTAAGATGTGAAATGAGGTACAGCTGTGGTATCAACACTAAGAAACATCTCTGAAATCAGCTCGAAAATATGACATTGATACCGGTCTCGAAAGCTGTCTCCTTTACGGCCTCATAAACGAGCTCTTTTCCTCCAGTGTAACATCTCTCGTCTGTTAAGATGTTGCTGCTTAGTGAACAAATTCCTCCTCTAACTCTTGGTTTACAGGGAAGCTCCTTCTGGCCCATATGGGTCTGCTTTTACCGGCATTGCCTGTTGTATAACTGCAGCGTGCCTCATCCAAAGTCTGCTGGCTGCTGCTGGGATTTCTGTTAGATAACAGTATGGTATGAACAAGCAAAGGAATCGGAGATGCTTCTGAGTTGTTCTTCTAATGCACCACTGCAGGAGTTTTTTCTGGTGGTGGTCAGAACTGTTTCAGACCGCTGTATTGTGGACAGTGGAGGGAGGATCGGCACAACAAGCACCACCACTCTAGCGTAGCCTAATCGATAATGAACGTTCCCCAGCACAAGAAAGACATCAATTATTAATGAGCTGAATATCATGTTTTGCTTCAAGTGAAGACACTTGTTTTGTTTTTTGTTTTTAAATCACTGCTGATTTGCAGCGATCGGTGTGAGTAAGAGGAAAAAAAAGGGAAAAAATGTAAGAGTCGTGTTTGAATGCCACAGTTTGGTTTAAATATCTTTGTCAGTCCACATTCCTCTTAGATAACGTGTAGTAAGTCAGGAACAGGCAGGTTGGCCTTTTTCCTGCGTAGGAATAGGTTATCAGGCAGGAAGGCAGCGTGGAATGTGTTTCATGTACGTTGCATCATTGTGCAGTTCGTGGTGCCTTGTGCACTGCAGCGTTTTGTTTACCACAGTTACGGGGACAGGTGTTTGATCAGCATGCGTGTGCACATTTGTTCTGCATATGTTACGTATGTGTCAGCACAGACACGGGGGCAGTATGTGGAAAAACTACGACATGTGGCGTAGCAGGTTCACACACTCTAACCATAGCTCTCTTCCTTCACTACTGAGCGGTCTGCAAAGAGGGATGTCTGGCTTGTGAGAGTGCCAGTGTGCTGAGTCGGCAGGAGGGGAACAATGGCTTCGCTGTGCTGCTTCTCTGTTTGGCCGCCTTCATGCAGCATTTCAGCGAGGGCCACCATCAGCTTTTGGCTCTGTGAGCCTTGTTGACCAGGCGTTTGCCTGGTGGTCAGTGACCCGTTGTGCCCACACTGCCTGCAGCTCGTCAGGCCTCTGAGGAGCTGCCCATTATCCGGCAGTAATTGGTGCCTGGGCTCTTGCTGATCAAAGGTGCCCAGCTGATTGTGGAGCCCTGGTAATTTTCCATCCTCTGAAGCTCTGCAGTCTTTGCCTACTTGCCTGTCCATGTCTCTCTCTGCTTGCTTGGCTGCTCCAACTCTGTCTGTGGACATGGAGGGAAAGGCTTGACGTCTGTCTCTGTTATTAATCCTGGTTTTCTCATATGACATGACAGTGGTGGGCTGTCCTTACCTTGCTTTTTCAAAAAAAAAACCCCGGCTTACTTCCTTGTTAAATAGTTTGAGTGCTGAAACGTGTACAGCTCAGTTCCTCAAAATCAATTAATTTTGGAAAGTCAAGTTCAGGCCGTCAAGCAATAGTGCATCCATCAGCTGTGTGATTTGGCACAGCTTTCTTTAGTAACACCTACACCTCAGTCATGTGCCTTGCACAGTTTTACTTCATCTAAACTCGCTTCAACTGATTGCATTGGTCTTTTTTTTTCTGCATTGATGGTTATGACATCATCTATTTTCTCTTTGGCTAGTGTAAAAAAAACAAACAACAAAAACAAAAAATCCAGGATCTGTACAACCCTTCAAATATGATTTATAATCATCAGATCCAAAATGGGGTCCAATCTAAAAATGTGAAATGGCTTTGGTCTCCAGTTTTTAGCTGCTTAAGAATGGCTTGTTTACCTGGGCACGTTGGCTGTGCAAATGGACACGGTGAAATCATTTCTTATGTTTGTTTTACAGGCTTATTCACAAGAGGCGTCCATTTTTGGGCAAAAGAAGGCACACAGTCCCAAATGGGTGCTGGTACTCAAAGTATACTATGGATTTAGTGTTTTGCCATTCCTGCATAATCATTAATCTCTCTGAAATAAAAGCAATCAGGATTTTTGAGTTAAGTTTTCATTATCTAATTCTTACTGACTCTGCTTGAGTTCATAGTCCAGCCTTAAACTAACATAGCTATAAAACTGACCAAAACTGAAACCTTCCTTGTGCTTCCAGAGTTAGCAACCTGATTGGGAATCTAATTTAAGCACATGGCTAACACAGCACAGTTCCAGACTTTAGATAATACTGCTGAGTAACACAATATAGTCTTAAGTAGTAGAGTACACATTGAACAGTCAAAGTACAACCTGTTAGTGTCATATTCTAGAAATGAAGTTCTGCTCCACCCCTGTCTGAGCAAAAACCACAGCCATAAATGTGCTAGATAAATAGCTAGGCAGCACCAGCAGTCTGCCTTAATCTGTTACGTAATTTGGTATTCTACCGTCATCCTCAACTTGACAAATAGCCCAACCAGGATACAAAGAGTGGAGCTCAGATACGTGCAGAGAATTCCAAAAATAAGTGAGCAGCTCATACAGCTGCAGTAATTACTACAGCTGCATTTGCAGCCGTACTCAGAAGACCTGTTTGGTTGGCTTCCTGACGTCAGTACAGCCTGCCTTTCATCAGACTGTTTGATACCCTTTCCTTTGAAAGTCAGTTAAAGGTAGTTCATAGAACGACATCCTTGGAGACGTCAGTCTTTATTCTTAGTTTATCATCATTCAGTTTAAATCAACCAAACTGACAGGCAGGTTGAGGTAACTGTAAAATGGCTTGTCCCCGTGTATGTTACTTATTTGTTTTATCATGGATACGTGTGTTCCTGTGTGTCTTGGCCTGGTCAGCAGGGCAGTGTAGCGATTGTATGTCTGTTCACGCAGCAGGAAATTCCTCTTCCACTCCATCCTCTCATCACTCCTGCTGCTAAACAAATACTGCTCCTGACACACACAGACACTAAGTGCCACTGTCCTTCCGTTTACAAACAGCACTGTTGGGATAAACAGTTATATTATTGAGATGACCTTGACTCATTAGTTTTTTTGCATGTCTTTCTCTCTCGTGCCCCTCTCTTTTTCATTTATAGTCTTCTCACACTGCCACTTCTTTTTTTCTTTTCTTTTTTTTTTCTTCTGTTTTTTTCTGCCTTTATCTTCGTCACTTGTGAGTGACAGACTTCCTGTGGGCTTGTGTTTGGGCATGTCTAAGTGACACATGTTCAACACTCTATATGATGTATCGCAACGTGTCAAAGTGTGTGTATGTGTGTGTGAATGTCAAAAGCCAGCAGTGCAGTTTTGTAAGACCTGAAAGAATTGGTTTCCCCTTGCAGCCATTTCTAGATGATGATTGGTAGTGCAGTGAAGAGTGACAGGCTTTCATCACTCAGTGAACAAAATGAACACACATACTGACACCATTCCTAACTGTGAGGCTTTCAGCACCTCTCACACCAGGATTGCCAGCCTAAATGATCTTTGAACACTTAAATTAGACTGAAGAAACAACAAGGGTGCTTTTAATCTGGATTGTTTAAAGAGTTTTTATTTGCATTCTTTATGTATCTTGCATCCATATTACCTCTGAGCTTAGTTTTTATATAGGCCCACAGGCATGGGCTCATTTGCATGCTGTGTAGTAACCTGATGCTACTGTTAAATGTTTCTGGTGGCTTCGTAATCACTGTTTACCAAGAGAGCGGATTGTAATGATGATGATGACGACAAAAATGACTAGCTTTTAGTCACCCCCAGCAATTGGAAGGCGATTCTAACAGGTTCTTTAAATGCTGCAGACAGCTCAATTTAACTTAGTGTGTTTGCACCACGCACAGGATAGACAAATCACCTTGTGAAGCTTAATTCCTCTTGGAATGGCCCACAAGCTCTTTTGAGGAACACGTTAATTGGCTCTGATCAAATCATAATTTTTTGTTCTTTCTGGTCTTTCTTTTATGCCTGAATTGTCTTTCTTCTTTTGAATGTGTTCAAATAACAATTAGAACATTTAATCAATAAATGTTCGTGTTAACTGAGCATCCGCCTTCGGCTGTCAGGCCAGTTTCATTGCTGCAAGTGTGTTATCAAAGCTCCTTATAAGCAGCAGAGTCATTTGGCAGATGCAAGGCAGATCTATCCTCTGGGTTGCTTTAAGTGAAGGGAAAGGAGAGGGATGAGTGGACTACAAGGAAAATGAGAAGAGTGGGGCAGCTAACGAACTGTAACCATTTAGCAGTATTTGTATACTGCATAACCTGAAGTTGTTAGAGCAAACATGTGGCCATGTAAGAAAAAAAGCAAAATGCTTCCTTGTTGGTTTTCCTCTTTGTCAACCTTCTTCTTCCTTTTTTTTTGCAAGGTAAAGTGACCGCAGTTACGCTGGGTTAAAAAAAAAAAAATTAATGCGCCGCCATTTCCCTATCTTGGTTGTGCAATTGAGCCCTCATTTTCCCAGGAGACTTTGTACCAACGAGTCGATGCAACTGCATAGTGAAAGCAAGGCTCAAAGGCTAATTTGCACCTTAATAACCAAATATTTTGTGCCAAATAAATGGTGGATTAATGGAAACACTTGTCTCTTGTGTGATCTTCTCGACCTGTCCATGGGCTTCAACATCTGCTGATGCTAGTCTTGTTTCTGTTCCCTAGCCTTCGTAAGCTCCTTGCAGCAGCAGTCTCAGCGCTCCTCAAATCTTAGACACAGAAGGAGCACTACTGCCAGGTGTAGTCCAAGATGTTGGAGTTGTGGTTCCTTTGCAGGATGAGAAATTCCCTGGAGGCATGGTTTATTCTATTAATCCACAAAGGCCCAGGGCTAGGGCTTCAGAGTTGGTGAAATCCATTGTGTATTGCATAGCTGAGTTGAGATATACACTTTAGCGGGTGTTTATACTGCTACAAAATAACCTGGCCAAAGATTTCATTTAACTCTGTTTAACCTTTGACTCCTACTCTTTGTGTGTTTTGTGTTCCCGATCACTTCCTTGGGAGTTAAACTGCATGTTTGGCTGGTGATTAAGCTGAAAGCATTTTTGCAGTTAGAAACAGGGGGTTGGTAGCTGCCTGTGTGGGTCAACAGTAATTACAGTGTTTCAAAAAAGACAAGAACTGTAGACTGTCACTTTCTTGATGCTTTTTAAATTAGGCGTAGTGGTGCTGATGTGCAGGAACAGCATCCTTGCCTAAAAGACATGGACTGTCTTTAACATGTTGTTTAACCAT
This sequence comes from Pundamilia nyererei, assembly GCF_000239375.1. Taxonomy (NCBI): domain Eukaryota; kingdom Metazoa; phylum Chordata; class Actinopteri; order Cichliformes; family Cichlidae; genus Pundamilia; species Pundamilia nyererei. The sequence continues at coordinate 2,918,317 of NW_005187471.1, forward strand.
TAAAGATACCATATTTTATTTTAATTATTTGAATCACCAGCTCTGCATCAAGTGCTCAATGGTGCATCCCTGCTTTTTTTTTTTTTTTTTTTTTTTTTAACTGCCCTGCTCTGCATGCTAACTGGCTCACACTGGGACTCTCCTGTTTAACTTGACAGAAACTGTGTGTCTGTCTGTGCTGGATCTGATGCGACACAGTCCACACTGTTTTTCTTGGCAAAACAGCATGTCAGTTTGTGGTTAAGCTTCTATTGACCCTGACAACACTCTAACATGACATTTTCTGTGGCCTTTTATAAAGTGTATGTTGACACACACAGGGCTTCAACAAGTCACTAATCCACATAGATCCTGGGAGCACAGCTTGCAGTAACTTCACAAAGTCAAAAGAAGAATACCAATCAGAAATATAAGCTATCACTTTTTGGTCAGCAGGTGTTCTGGTGGGTTAGAAAGACAAAAAAACTGCAATCTGAGATTAGCATTCTTCTTCTGTTCTTCTGAGCCTCCAAATAAACGTGCTACTGCTTGCTTTTATTTGTTGTGAGTTGACCATAAGTAGGATTAATAGATCACGTATTAACTGGTCTCTGGAAGTCAGGTGAATGAGTAACATTCATGGCTGTGTGTCCTTATTGTCAGCACTGTCCTCATGAAGAGTACCCAACGTGTGCACTTTGGCCTGGTTTCTTCATCTTGGTAAAACCCTACTAATGGCACTTTACTTATCTCAAGAATACCCGAACTTAATAATAGTGCCATTTTGGCTCTGGGGCCTTGAGAAGCTGTGGTCGTCCGTCTAACTTGTGAGAGTGTGTTTTCATGAGCATTGTGCGTATCTGCGTCAGAGTGTATCCTCTTGTACTCGCTCGCTCGCTCTCTGAAGTGCTGCTATGGCATGTGCACGTAATGCGTGTGATGTCAAGGGGAAAAAGTAAACACGGTTTCCATGAGTAGCTTTTTTGCTCAGAGGTTTACTCAAAGTTTCCCCAGAAGAGTTCACTTCCAGAGTCAGGGAGAATGTATTGCAGTTAGCTCTGAGTATTCGCCCTGTGAGGAGGTTAAGCTTCTGTGCCACAGTTTACACAACACTCATGTGCTCCCAACAAAGGAAGGCTATCGTGATTCTTCTCATTTGCAGAGAGAGAAAGCCGTGGCTTCCAAGCACACATACAAACAGCCGCTTTGTTAACTCACAGCTGCTTCATAAAGACATTGCTCCATTGCTGCCACATGAGTTAATGGCTATTGAGTTTGGAGCAGTTATAAAGTCCAGGGCCAGGATTAATGAAGTTGGGCCACTTAGAACACTACATCAAACTCTTCCTTGCAGGCCAGGGGTTTGAATCAGCAACCCATGCCCAGCACATTACTGCAACGTTTCCAGAATGATTCTTTTAACCTCCTAGGACCTGGCGTCCATGTGTGGACATCACATTTTGGGTTATTTAGACCAAAATACTCTCCTCTGGCAAGAATTTTTGAAAAACGGTGACTAAATGTTTTTTTTGCAAATGCAAGTGATATAAATCTTAGGAGTGCCTGCTTGATGACCTGTGTGGCCTTGTGGTGGAAACCAGGCCAGATCCTGGCTATCGATTCAGTCTGTGAATCATTGCAGGGGGCATGTTTGAGGGGAGAAGATGCAGTGACAGTGATTTTCCACTCCCCAGTGAAAGGGGACTGCCTTGGCTTTTTAAATGTGGCTTCAGCTGTTGCTCAAAGTGATGTGTGGCTTTCTGCGTCGAAGGGTTGGCTGGCTGGTGAACTTGCTGTTGTCGAGCTCCCCCGATGCTCCTAGGTACATAGACGCATATATCTATATATACCATGGCCACATGGAAAAAGCCAGTTGCGGAGTTTGTGATGTACACACACACTGTTAGAAGTTGCTGGAGAAAAGAGCAACATAATATCCCCTGCGCAGCAGTCTGGGCTCCTTTTCTTTCCCTTTCTCAACCCTAAACCCTTTACTTGCATGCACTCAGGAAAGAAGGGTCATCGTGTCTAGCTGGGGGCAGGGAACAGATTGAAGGACTTCGAAATGATTCAGTGGCAGATAGGCGACAGGGAGTACAGCGCAAACAGTAGCCAGCAACCCTATTCCCATCATTTCCTTCCTATGTTGCGTACCACCCATTTATACTTTGTCCTATTGATGTCTCTCTTTTATGAAGTTGGCTCACTCTGAGCATCTTGAATATCCCCAAATAGATGTTTTACCAAAATAAAATTGCTGACCCAATTTCTTGCTGACATTCTGGAATAATTTAATTTTGTTTCCTCTCCAAGTAGTAATACCAGCTGCATTTGCCAACTACTTCTCTGCATCCGTCTTTTCATCACTTTATGTCAGGGGATCACTTCCGACACATGCCATACCTGACAGGTGAATGACGCAGAGTGTACAGACATTGATATTCAAGAGCGTCATGCTGAAGAGCAGCTGGCAGTGGGTTACACTTGTTTGCAAACATTCTCTCGTTCCACCAGTTCGATCATGCTGTAGCTATTTTTCATAGTAGTTATATCATGTTGAGCTTGTTGATATAAGTTAGGAAAATCTTACTCAGAAGATGATGGAGCATTTGGTAAAAGGTGTACTTCATTCTAAAGGTTTATAAAAATAAATGTACCACTTTAATACATTTGTAATTGTTTTGTGTATGTATACATTAGCAAACAAAATACAGAAATGTTTTAATTTAAACATTATGGTTCTCTAGTAGAAAAAATGGATTGAGCTTCTGCTTCAAGTGGAGGAGTTTAAGTGGAGTCTTATTAATGAGTGGGGGGAGAGTGGAAAGTTTGACAGATGGATTGACAGGGATATGGTTGGTTGGTTGAGGTAAAGAGAGTTAAATGTGAATGGAATGCCATCGATTTACTGGGCATTCTCTAATCCTACCCTCAAAAATGGCCTGTGGGCAGTGGCCAAATGAATAAGATCATGGATACAAGCTTCCTCTTGTATCCTCTGAAGTTTGGCTGGGATCCCCCTAAGAAATTGCGTGAGAAGCTCAGTAATTTGGGACGGACTCTCAGAGTAAAGCTGCTACTACTCTCACATGGAAAAGAGCCAGTTGAGATGGTTTGGGCCTCTGACTACGATGCCTCCTGAGTGTGTCTTATTCCAACTAGGAGGAAACCCTGGTGCAGATCCACGACATACTAAAGACAAAGCTTCTCAGCATGCTTGGAAACTACTTGATATATCCATGAAGAAATTGGTGCTTAGATCTTCTTCCACACTTGAACAATTGGAAGAATATGGATGGATGGGTGGGTGAAACAACAACACTGCCAGGATAGATTGCTAGAAAACTTATTTGGTAGTATTTTTATTTATCTTGATCATTAAAACCCTTTTCCAGTAGTACCTACTTGGGTTGACTCACCACGGATTGCCACGGCATAAGATAAAATAAACCTTTATTAGTCCCACACATGGGAAATGTTTTGGTCGTGGCAGAAAGTGGACAGTACAAGTTAAGAGGATTAAACATTAAGAAAAAAAAACCAATAGAATAGAATCAGATAAAAATAGAATAACATACTATACAAAACAGAATAAAATACTGTACAAAATAGAATAAATGGACTGTACTCGGATTGACTGGTTTTCTATTACAATCCAGTATCTGGTACTAGGTACTATGACCCAATGGAAAACCATGGAGAACAGTGCCGAGTCGATATGAGTAGGAAAAGGGGCATAAGTATTTAAGCATTTATAAATATAAGTAAATGAAGGCGGTTTTCAACTGTCATTGAAGACGCAATTCTTAATTTCAAGTGTGAGTTGGCTGAAATAGGCCAGCAAGAACAGCATTCTAGTGCAATATTGTATCCAGTAACACAGCATAAGTCAGGACACTACCTAAGCACAAAAGTAGCCTAGGTAGTGTTTTTATTAATTAATTAATTTATTGTATTCCCTTGAGAATTTTAAGTTAAAGTACAAAATAATGCTTCATGCTTTAGTTTAACAAAAACTAACGGAACTTTAACCTGCTTTTCCATCATGTTGTCACATCAGTAATTTTTATCTGCCGTTTGCTCTCTTTCATATGGAGTATAGCTAGCGAGTGCTCCAGCAGCAAGTAATTTGTTTACATTTGGGTTGCACATCATCAGCTGCTGGTATTTCCATAGTCTGGTTGTGCTTGATGGTATGTGTTTTTTGTTTTTGTTTTTTTTGCCTCAAGTGCTGAAACAAGTGTGTAGTTCCCATCTTTATCTGTAGCTTTTTATGCATGTTTTGTGATCTATTGTGTGAATTAGTGAGGGTTTTTTTTGGGTGGGGAGGTGGGGGGGATTGTTTGTTTGTTTGTTTTGTTTATTTTGCTTAGTTTTTGAGATTTTCCAATTAGCTCCATTTTGGGTACTCATTTGTCGCCAGGCATGTTGCTCTTACTGCCCAATCTTGTGTTGTTATTGCACGCACTATGCAGTTAGGTCATGATATGACATTTTTATATCACATAAAAAATTTGTATCAGTGCTATCACAAATTATATGTTGTGGCACAGCACCATGAATAGACACCATTCAGGTCATGCTTTACTCCGACTGGCTGTCTGTAATACTTTAATTGAATTTGTACATTTGCATGTGACCCAGAATATCACATTTAGGGGTTAGCATTAATGAAGCTGCAGCTTAATTCCTCTTCACACACAGTTTCTCTTAACTGAATGTTGTATGTCAGTAACAGCCCTGTTGCATGTCTGTTGTGAAGTTTTGGTCAGTCTCATGTTTATTGTGTAGTTATTTGTATGTAATTATTGAGAGATTAGCTGACTTATCACCATAATTTTAGCTCCTTTTAGGCACATACTCCATTAATCTGAATGAGCAACCAGGACATTTTTTCATGGCACTGCTTTTATAATGGACCAGGTGACGTTTATGAATTAATTTTAACACAGTAAAGGTCTGAGTTGCATGCAGATTTTTATTCTTAGTGCCCTAAGGAAATAAACAAAACACACACACACACACACACACACACACACACACACACACACACACACACACACACACAAACCCAGGCATCAGCAGACTTCGATAGACTGGTGCAGAGCTTTTTGCCAACACGAACAGAGACTTTAACGAGTGAGAGGCTGCTCTCTGTTCATAGCAGAAGAATGATGAGGACGGGCTTTGCAGAGAAGCACAGAACAGCTTCTTTTTGACCCAGATATTTCATTGTACTCTGTCCACAGCATCACCAAACACGGATGAGACATCATCCAAGTTGGTTTAGCCTAGCACCCTCCCCCCGCAAAAAACAAAACAAAAACAATGGCAAAAACTACATTTTCCAATCTTGGTCTGACTGGTTGTCTTTTACTGTTATGTACATATAGCTCGCCTCTCGTTTTTCTTTTTCTTTTTCTTTTTTTTGCCCCCACCTTTTTTATATAAGCATGCCAAGCCACAAACTGGGGCTGGAAAATTGGATTACCACGGTAACAGCATTTTTAAAATTCTCTATTCATATGGCCGTCTTGGAGGGAAGGAGAACAGAGGCACTATCACCTCGAGTTGGCTGGCGCCCTGATAACATGGCTCAGTAGATATGCTTTAAAGGCATGTTTTGCATTATCTATAGCTGGTCTTATTGAAATTAGTATATAATGTGTTATTGTTTGTCCCCAAACTATGAAGTAACTGAACACACAGCGTGGAACTCCCTGAACTGAGTATAAAATGGGATGAAGAGTATCAGCTGGCAGAGTGGTGGAGCAAGTTAAGAAAGGAGACAATTGGGCCTTTTTGTCTTGAATTGCTGCCTGTTCTCTCTCTTTCCTTTTCTCTTGGTCTTACACTTTTCCCCTCCTAGCCTCTTCCTCCCTCCCTGCCCCTATCTCTTCTTTGAAACCCAACTGCTGTACTCATCCCTAGGATCCTTCTGCGAGGATTAATCAGTTTTCCATTCCTGGAGAGATTATTCAAATACTGTTACATCCACAGCCAACAGCAGTACTCCCTCCCTCCTTGTGCTGTGCACCACCAGGCTGAGGGGGAAAAGTACTGTTCATTCTTTCTGCTTTCCTCTGTTTTTGTAGCTTTGCTTATTGTTTGTCCCTCTGTTTGGCCACCATGTCTTGGTCTCTTTACATTTTACCAACATTGTTTACCTTATGATTTTCTGTGTGTGCCTGTGTCTGTAATTGTCCATTGAGCATGTTGGTGACATTGCATGAGAGTCTTTGGGAGAGCTCTGCAATTTTTTTTTATTTTTATTTTTTATTATTGCATGTTACTGTGTATATGAATGCAGAGAGAGTATAAATGGTCCTTGTGTAATTGTCCTCATTAGTGCTTCTAGGAGTACAGCCAGAGGGCCTCACAGCAATAGGCTGCAAGAGCTATGACAGCTCCAGCGGGATTCAGATCCTGCTTTCCTAAACCAAAGCCCTTACCTCACTACATAACTTATTGGCTCTGGGGTGCCCCTCATGCCTTTTTATGCCCTCTGTTGTTTTAAAAAAGTATCGTTTTATTTATTAACAGGGCTCTAGAGTGCGACCAATTTGGTCGCAAATGCGACCAAATTTTTCAGTGGTGCGACTAAAAGAAAAATAAAAAAATTTGGTTGCACCTGTGCGACCAACTGTTCGGGTAGCAAAAAAACAACAACAACAAAAAAAACTGCAACCTTCCCTGTGGTCAACAACAGACACACATTATGCCCCTATCGTGGACTAAACCAATCAGAGATAGTAAGGGGCGGGACCTCTCTGATTGGCCGTGGTCCAGTTGAAAGTGCAGGTGG
>NW_005187471.1:2926173-2927507 GCF_000239375.1 Pundamilia nyererei
ATATTATATAAATTATTATAAAATTTGTGTGCGCCTAACTTTTGTGCCGGTACGCCTAACTTTTTAAGTTTCTTTGATTATATATAGTTCTTTGATATAGTGAAAAAAAAACTGCTTGAGAGGTCTTACTGCTGCACTGAAGAAAAGTTATCTCCACCTTCACCCTGCACTTTCTTCCCTTGCTTAATCATTTCCTTCCCAATTATTTCCCCTTCCTGTCTAAACTTATCACTCTGTCTTTGTCTCCTACCTTCCGTAAGTCTGTCCCTTCGTCTTTCTGGCTTGTGGCCAGTCGTAGGGCTGAACATATTGCGTTGCTCATTGTAGCAGGCAAACACAGATTTTCACATCATTGCTCAATATCTGGTTTCTCTGGTTTGCACTGCTTGGCCTTCACGCTCGCCTTTCTGCCATTTAACGCACACAATGCATTTATCTAATGCCAGCGGTAATGCAAATTTCACCGGTGATTACTTGGTTTACACCCTTGCAGCTTTAGTTGTGAGCACAAGGCTGTGATGTGTTTATGTTGCTGAAATGTAAATGCTGTTGATTTATTGTTTTGGATCAGTTTGGAAATTGTTATTTGTTGCAGTTAATGTAAATTATTTGGAAGTTTTATATGAAGCTGGAATTTTTCTTGTCTTCGTTGAATTGGAAGTTTTTCATTAGGCCAGGGAAATGGTCTTTGTGAATAAAGCGCGATTTATTGTGGCCAAAAAGTATTATGATTTAAACATGTTGTACTGGAGAGGAGCTGTGTGATGTATTTTGATGTTAATAAACCTACCTGCACCTTGCTGTGGGTTATTATTATTTTTTATTTATTTATTTTTTAGTTCACTGGCAAATCCTGCTTCTTTGGCACAGTTTGAAGGTGATATAAAGGGTCAACGCACAAACAACATTAGTAGGAGCTCCAAATTGGATTAATAGCAGCCAGCAATAACATGTTATTAAGGAAGGTCAAATTTTTCTTAATACTGCTTGTTTCTAACATGCTGAACAAACATTTGCACATTCATGCAAATGGTTACACATGTTGTACACTCCTAAAGTGCATATGCTTGGCTAAGCACCAGCACATACATACATTCACTCACACTCACACACATAGCGAGCGTATGCTTTTTCCCACGCACATGAATATATGTGCATTGACTTAGACTCCTGGACTCTAGGCCCTGCCGTTTACAGTACAAAGCGTGTGGGTTGTAAGCTGGCATGAAGCATTGAGCGATTTAGAGGTTGAGTTTAGGGCTGAACGATATATCGCATTTGCGATAATATCGCGACATGATCAAGTGCAATTTTCTAACCGCAAAGGCTGCGAT
>NW_005187471.1:2928769-3031600 GCF_000239375.1 Pundamilia nyererei
TATTGCTTGTCTTTGTTTAATAATACAGAAGACAAAGACCTTAAAAAATAATCGCATATCGCATCGCAATCGCAATATTGGGGCAAAAAATCGCAATTAGATTATTTTCCATAATCGTTCAGCCCTAGTTGAGTTTGAGCAAGGTGCTGTGAGATGAGGCAAAAATTACGGGGGCATTAGTAGGCAAACATTTGACTGAGACAAAAAAATGATTTCAAAGCGTAGATTCCAGCTCAGCCTAAAGTGGGTTTCAAATATGCATTTATCTTTTAATAAAGGTATCTAAAGATGCACACTTACATAAAGCCTTTATCTATTTTTTGAGTAACTGATAAAAGAATCCAGGAATGAATCTGCACCTTGAACTATAACAAAAATAATAGTTGCTGTAAACACAACATAGATGTCAACCTTTTAAAGTTGACTGGTGAACACACACCAATTAGGTCTAACAGAAGAGGTAGACGTAAACATATGGGTGCGAAAACACGGGGATTCCCTTGTGGTAAACACCCTTTCCACTGAGCCATTCAGTCAACCTCAAACAGAGCAAGACATGTGTTAATTTTCTGTTTTGTTTCAGACCAACCAGCTTTGTACACAATAACAGTGAGCAAAAAAAAAAAGAAGCTCAAAATAGCGTTTGGATAATTCCGCGTGAAAGCGTGTTAGAAAAGGTCATAGTCAAGGTTCTCTCGTTGGGACTTACGAAAAGATTTGTTGCATTTCTCTTTCTTTGATTAAATTGTGTTTTTAGGACACGGCAGGACAAAAAGAATGTTTGGCGCACTGAACTTGACCTAATTCTAGTAGTTGTTATTTACAGAAAATGTGCTTTACAAGTTTGAAAAAGCTGTGGAACTGGTAGAGGAGCAAAGCTGCATGTTTTCTATATAAAGTGAAAAAAACAAAAACAAAAAAAAAAAGTCCCCACTTGGCACGAATCTGTTTTTAAAAAACCAAAAATACCCACCTGCCAAAAATATAACATTGTTGACACATCTCAAAGATGTGTTTAAGTCATCATCGCTGGACGATGTTCTGTGTCTACTGAAAATATGACAAATTAATTCAAGGTGAGAACATTTTTCTCAAAATGTGCGCCTGGTGTGTGTGTGCACACAAATGTGTTTTGCCTCCTCTTCACTCTGCAGGCTAGAAGCATGCAGCCTGTCAGTGGCACTGCAGTGAGCCCAAACATGATATGACCTAAATAAACGAGTGCGTGAGGAGAGAGCGGGAGCGAGCGATGAAGCAATTTTTTTTTTTTTCTTCTAGTAGCTCAAGTCATCTTGTTTTCAAACACTCCAGTCTTCTGCAGGGTACAACTCATGTGTCTGTGCACAGTTAATGCGGACATATGCACTAGGTTGTGACTGAGTGTTGTTAGTATCTCAGCACTTGCTGAAGTATTTGGCTTAAACGCTTCTGCTTGGTTTCTACATTGTTTCTGTCAGATTTTCCAGCATGTGATATTGCAGAAAACAGTTTCCATTACAGATTATAATCTGAACTTTACTTAAATTTGGCTACACTCAGACTGATTTGATCCACTGATTAGCTCTGAAATTGGCGAAAAGAAAACGTAGCTGGCCTGTAACCTGTGCAGCAGATTAACTTTCTGATGTATCTTTTGTTTTGTGGAGAAATGCTACTGCATGACATTTTTAGAGTCAGTGGTCAACTCCAGTGTCCTGCTCTGGTGACATTAGTTAAGTCTGATGTGTTTATCTGTGCTTCTGTGACCTGGTCAAGGCTGAAAGCTTTATTGTGTCCTGCCCGTAGCGCCGGAGCCTAGCACAGACAGATAAGTGAGCCTCACCTCAAACACACTTTACACTCTCAGTACAGGTTTCATTATGCAAAGAAACATCTAAGGTCCTCTGTGTGTATACATGTGTGGGTTAAGTAGGTGTGTTCATGTGAGAGTGTGTGTTTGCTGCTATGTTGCTGCTTGTCCTTGTGTTTTGTGTGTATGCGGACAGTCCGATCTAGTGGATTAAAGACCTTTAATCCCAGTAGATCCTCATCAGCTCAGAAGTTAGCGGGTACAACTTGGTAGTCAAGGAGTTTGCTTTGCTCACGTGTTAAAAGTCGGAGCTGCATGGCTGAATGACTTCTGGTCCCCAGTTATGACTCACTCCAGGAGACGTGAGCCGGGCTTTCGATGATGGATGCACCTTTCATTTCTAGTTTGGATCAGCAACTCTTAATTGGGTCTTTGCTTTTTTTTTGTGCCTCCTAATCCTCTCTCAGTGCCAAGAGGACATACATGTGCTCTTAGCCCAATTAATTGTACTGTGTTGTTTTGGGTTCTTTTTAAAATTCAAGATAATTTTAGAGTTTGAACCTACACTAAGGTCAAACTTCAGATTTGTAAGATTTTAAGGAAAAATACAAACCTGGGTTATATTTTCAACAACTCCATGTATTAGGTTATTTATAAATAATACTCATTTAGTATACTAATAATTTAGAATAATAGCACTAATAACACTAGTTTAATAACTGCTTAGATCTGAGGGTGCAACAAGATCCCTAAAGGACCTGAAACATGTAGAGTTGGCCAAATGTTTGAATGATTGTTGAGAACTATATTTAGAAGTTAAACCAGTATTGAGGGCAACTTGCAGTGTGAAGGGTAGTTCAAACTTGAATGAGGAAGTGGGTTTAATGATTCGAATTTTATAGCCAGGCTTGGGGTCTCAAGTTAATTATTATCCTCCATATGAAAACTTGATTTTTAAGCTTTGTATTTGTAGTTATCAGCAAGTCTCACACGTCTCCTGAGCTGTCTCAGCCCATTCGTCTTTGGCGAATCTGTCAAACTCCTCCAGCTTTGATGGTCTTCTGACATGGACCTCAGTGTTCAGTTCACCCCATAGATTTTATTTATTTATTTTTTTCTTCAATGGGATGTCATGTTGGAAGACAAAGACCCACACCCAGTTTTGCTGCTGAAGCTGAATGCTTGAGGTTTCCTTCCGCAGAGGTGTTTTCTTTTCTTTTCTTTCTGTTCTCAAACTGATCTCCCTGTTGGAGCTCAGTCTGGGGGGAGTTCTTTTTTCTCCTCGTCTTTCCTGATGTTGTGTATTTTCCATTGTTCGGTTCCGGGTCGCTGCTCGGGTGGCTGACCGGCCAGCTACCTAGCCTGACCTGTCTCCCCAATGTGATGTTTGTGTATTGTATGTACGGTCGGCAAGGTCAGTCTCTCAATTGCCCCTCGGGGATAAATAAAGTCTTCTGAATCTGAATCTGAAATCCTAGCGCATAACATACCGACAATTTGTCACGTCCCGAGGTGTCCCATGGGAACGCGAAAAGTAACCTTCCGCGTTCCTGTGATACAGGCCGGATTGTGGATGAAATCCAAAAGAATGATGCTCCTGGCGGTGACGGACGTTCCAGCTGTGTATTCCAGCCATAGCCCTAACTTTAATCCTAACCATAACCTAATCCTTAACCTTACCCACAACCTTAATGGTGTTCAATAGTGTTTTCTAAAGCGATTAAAGTAAAATAAATGTACATGCGCGAATTGAGTCCAAACGGTTCTCATGTTTCCTTCCTTTTGGTGGCCGAAAGCATAACATACCAACGACTTGTCACATAACGTAATATGTTATGCTTTGGAGAACGTGTTGCATATCCATCTTCCTTCATAATTCTTTCCACCTTGACAAGATTCCAGACGGACCGAAGCATCCCCACAGCATTAGACTCCCACCACCGTGTTTCACTGTGGGGGACGGTGTTTTTTAGGTTGTACGCCTCTCACTTCTCTGTCCAAACATAAAGAGCGTCTCCATGACAACAGAGCTCTAGTTTTGTCTCCTCTGATCAAAGGATGCTCTTTCAATATGCATAATCTTTCTCAAGGTTCTCCTCGGTGTACTTCAGTCTGGCTTGAAGGTGTCTGTTCTGCAGAGTTTTTCTTGGTCTGTAACCTCTGAGTTCATTCCTGTGCAGGGTTCTAGTGACGGCCTCCTGTGAAGCTACAGTTCTTGACTTGCTATTCACTCATGTCTTGGCAGTTGTTCTGGGGTCTATAGAGTCTTTCAAATCTTTCTCTTCCTACCTCTGCTGGGCTTGTTATGTACTATGTGGCTCTATTTAAATTTCTTGGTGATACAAATTATATATACAAAGTAGTCTCAAAACCTGAACTTTCCATCTCCTGCTTTGTGAGCATGAATTCTTTTTCTGAAGTCTAAACTGATTTCTTTTTTCTTTTTCTTTTCTTTTCTTTTTTCTTTTTTTGCCATGACGATTTTTCAAATTGCATTTGTGTAAATTGAAAGATAACTTGATATTACAAGCTTTAAGCATAAAAAAGTTATACCACATCATTACACAGCAGCGGTTTCTGCTGTGATTCATAAAAAAGTCATTTTTTTTCAGGGGGCTAATGATATTGACCCTGGTAACGTTTGTTTTTCTGAAATAAAAGAAATGGAATAGAAGTAATTTATTGTTTTTAAAACTCTAAAGCTCTGTTAAAAACAATTGACAATAACTTTGTATTTCATAGGTGGGCTAGTACATTTGTCTTCATGTGTATACAATGTGTTAAACACTACTCTTTTACTTATTATACAGATGACTGCAGAACTTAATGTAATGTGACGTTTTTTGCTGATTAACTGGCAAATGTTTTATTCCAAGACTATTTATACCTGACCTGGTAATAAGTTTACTTCTGACCTTTACCGGGGACTTGAGTTTGTTTTCTGCCTGAATGATCACCTGACCACCGTGTTACATCTATTTTTGCTCAGTTTACGTTAATAAGTACAGGGTGGCAATAAAGCCATGTTCTAGCAAACTTTAGCTTTGTAAAATATTACATTGCAGTGTAATTCAAAGTGATCTAGAGGTTGAAAAGATTTGTTTTACTAAATTCCCCCCAGAGAGGCCTCAGTGCAGTGTTTGAGATATTAATGGAAAATGTCAGACCATCTAAATAAAAAATGTGCAAACACTGTCTGTTAAATTGTGGTAAAAAAAAAAAAAGGCTCTGAATAAAAGGAACACTGCTCCCTTTTATTTTCACTGCCTTGACTCCCAACACTGCAAAGTCTCAGCCTCTTTTGTTTCTCCTGGTGAGTCAGAGACACAGCAGCTTACTGTGTTTTGCACTGATGTCAGAGTTTAAAGGATTCCTATTTACAGGCACCAAAACAAGACTGCTGAAAGTGTTATTCTGCTGCTGTGGGTTTGCGTGATCGCCTGCTTTTTGGACCATTATCTATAATTTCACTGTAGGAAAAACACTAAGCTTAACCTGAGTTGGATGAATCTCCAGCTTTTTAGTGCTGCACCTTCTTTATTTCACTGCTGCTGCTGACAGCTCAGTTTTCACTGTAAGATTATTAAAAATGTCTCTTCAATTACAGGGAGCTCAGCGATGAATAAGCTACGGCAGAGCTTCCGCCGGAAGAAAGACGTTTACGTGCCGGAGTCGAGTCGGCCGCACCAGTGGCAGACAGACGAAGAGGCAGTCCGCACTGGCAAATGCAGCTTTGCAGTCAAGGTGACTCTCCCTCACACACACACACACCTGCGTACACACCACTTCAGACACAGAAACGGAGTGCAGGGCTGACCTCACTTTGATGCATTCTTACCTTTGCGAAACTTCTTCATACCACCTTCCTCCCCAAGGACACGGCTTGTGATTAATCATAACCATTCAGAGAGTTTGAGCACAGTTTTTATCTAGGTTGCGGGATTATTTGCTGTAGTCTAACAAACCTGTGGGATGTGTGTGCACAATTACTTTGTGTTTTAGGAGTATCAGAACCACTTGAATCCCCAGTAAAAATATGTGGAATTGAAAGAAATGTTTCATTACTGGCAAGATAAGTCGGGGACATGGTGAAATGGCAGTCAGCCCTGCTGTGCAGCAGTTGATGAAGTGGCGATCTCACCTTATTTTGGCAACAAAACCCTCCTACTTTTGCAAACAGAAGTGTGACGGTACACTTCCTCCCATCACATGGGCTCAAATCCTCCTCTTACTCGGGATAAAAGGGAACTGAAGACTTCAGAGTCATGAAAGGGAACGTTTACCTCAGAATTTCTAAGCTTGGCGGCTGTTCAGTGGATGTAAATTGTGCATAAGCAAGTGTACAAGCTTTAATTTGATGTCGCCTATGTGCTCCCTTTATGTAGTTTTTATTGAGCAATATTGAGCAATTTGCTCTTAGAATTGCATAAACGGTCTTCATTTTAAAAAGAATTGCTTGTCCAGATGCTTTCACGAAGTCCAGAATAGAATATTGAGATCCTAATTTTCTCCAACAAGATGAGCAGAAAACCCTTCACGCTAACTGTATTTAATCTTTTATATGCTTATATAAGAAATGTAGGTCTTATGAGCACATAATTTTTGATTTTGTTGCTATGGCCCTAACCCTTAGTTCATATTTTAAGAGATATTTTAATCATGGATTACCAACATATGGCAAATTCTTTAATAGGCATTTATCCCTTTGTTGACAACCGCACGTCAGTTTCATTCTGTTGTGCAAAGTAAGTTGGATTTTGTTAATATAATGTTTTTCTTAGCTCAGCAAGGCTAAGGAGTATTAGCCGTATTATTTGGTATAATAAAATAATAGAATATTTTAACTTTTGATAGTATTTTCTTGACTTAGAAACACAGAAAAAGGTTTGTGACATTTACAAAACGTTTGTATCTGTTTGAAAAGTAATAATTAGCCATAATCACCACAGTGAAGGTGTAAAAGTAGCCACTGACTTAGAAGCCAGATACTTTAGGTAAATGGGGGGGAAAAAAACCTGACTGTCCTTATGTTATGTCTGCAGCCAAACGCACACTACTCCACCAGTATTTTGCTTTCCACCTTTACACTGGCTTTCATCGCAATGGTGCAACCTACCATGCTACTCATCTGTATCCCTCCTCCCCCTCCTGCTGCTCCCTGTCTCCTGCTCTAGGTGCCTTAGAGGAGCCCCGTTGTGCATGAGTGTCTGTCTGTGTGTGAATAGTTGTGGTGAAATTATAACAGACTGCTACAATACAGAGTAATAAATACATGGTAGGACAGGACATGCAGGGAAGGAGAAGAAGAATACCCACCCATTCTGTAGTGCCTTTGGCAAGAAGATTATGAGTTTAATTGTCATTATCAGGGCCTGTTACATAGTGCTTGTACATTTTTTTTTTTTATGTATAAGCAAATTGTTTTAATGTTAAATATGTCTAGATAGACAATTATAATTCAAGGTGATGGTGAAAGGCATAAACATGTAGACTTGGTTTTTCATATGGAAATATCAGCCTTATGACTGCTGAAGGCTGGTGGCAGATGCAAGATTAGATTCAGTTGCTTGTGTGTGCTGTTTACCAGCGGAGACGTTTGTGAGGCTGCTTATGGAATTGGACTGAATTTTGTTTTGCACTGTCACTTGACACTGATTTATAGCAAGTTCTCGGAATTAATTCCCAGGTCACATCCAGAGGTTATACACTCCTTTCTTTTATAGTGGCGGGTCTTTCACATGCCCCTAAAATTGTAAATTCCTTCATAGTTTAGATCAGTTTGAACCAAAAATCAAACAAAAGTGAACCTTTTGTTGAACCAAAATCTATCTAGAAGTAGTAAATTTGTCTGAATTTTTCAATGGGCAAAACTGTGGAGGAATTCTTGACGGGGACCTGTAGGTGCTGCTTTCTGTAGTGTAAGACAGAGGTGTTGGTTGGGAGTGTCAGCTGTACATTGCTCTCCCTGTAGCTACAGTACTGCCTGCCCAAAGGGCTGCTCTTATTTCTGATGACTGGAAACTGGCAAAAAATACCTCAAATCCTAACCAGATAAACCTTAAAACTCTCCCTTTTTCTTACATTTTTAATTTGACCTAGCTATAAAGTTCAGTGAAACCATCCCACAGTTTAATAATTCAATGCATTTAAGTTAATAAATAACCATGTTAATAGATATAATTACTGACCAGCAATAGACACGTTTATGATTGTTGCAATTATCAAGCAGCCCTAGTACTTTCTCTGTTTATGGTTGCTCTGTTGGCCTTTTACTGCTGGAAAAATTTGAAGTTTGTTTTATTTAGCTTCATCTAATCGTAGCCCACCGTAGGATAGTTACCAAGTGATTCTAATCCTGGAAGGGACCCACACACAAATCTGAATTTCAGAACCAAATTGCACATGTGCAGAAATCTCCTCAAATTCTATTATTTTCCATTTATTTGGTGGAGTTCTTCTTCTGTTACATGTGAATGTTTCAGCCCCCAGATTGTTGCTGGCAGCTATTTACTAATGGAGCAGAGTAAGACGCCATAATGAAGAATCTGTTGTGACACTTCAAGTCTCCCCTGCATTTATTCATCTCACCTCTGCCACATCCTTCTGGATGATCCCCGATTAGTAGCCCCGCTGCTTTCATTGTCCTCACTATCCACAGCTGCCTCCTCGCATCACTATTGTCCTTAACACCTTGCACGTTTGCATGCATCGATGTGTGTTTACGTGCATGCGTATTCCAAAACGGCGACAGTATGACTCACAGCGGTTGCGTCACACGCTCAATATAGCAGGGCCAGAGGGTGGGGGTGAAAGGCGTGGGTCAGCATGTGTATCTATAAGGAAAGGGTAAGGACTTCCTCTCCGGCTCAGCATGCACAATGGCTTCTGGAGTAGTCAAGGTTGTGACTCCTCTGGAGTGACACACAGCAGGGCGTGATCTTGCTTCAGGTCTGAAAGGGGCGGGAAGGGTCGGGCAGGAAGCGGCAGCCTTTTCTGTTCATTCAGTTGGAGCTCAGCCTACTCACATAAGGTTTTCACTCCTGGCGAGTATTTCCATAGTCAGGAGCACAGGGTTTCCCCCGAGAAATTGGTGATTGGACTGAACGTATAATGTGGACGATCATTTAGTGCAGCTTCCAGTGCTGAATCTGACTAACCCTGACATATCTCGTCTCTAATTACCATAGCTTAGTCTCAATAAATGTTTGGCATATATGGGGTAATGACTCTTCCCCATGAACTGTAATTCTGTGTGATTTAAAAGGCGTACTGACTTTGTCTAACATAACTGGAGACCTTTTATTTACTTCCAAAGTACAGCGAGAAGGAAAATTGTCCGAAAAGGTCACCGCTACAGCTTTATCAGCAACTTCACAGTAAAACCAGGATGTTTGCACTCACAAGCCACAGGATAGGATGAAGATGACCCTGCTGAAGGCCACAAGCTGAAATGCACTGCTCGCACTTCAAAGTTATTCTTTACTTTATACTTGAAGTGTCAGTACAGGCAGTTTTGAGTCATGTGAAGCAGCCTGCTCCAGCAACAATATACTGTGGGAAGCCTTGGAGTAATATACTGTAGGAGCATCTGCCAAGTTATTGCATAATAACCTGGAACAACCGGGAACCTGCTATAGTCTTAACTAGAGTTGCGATGAGCCAGCCATTACTGGAAGTTGGTGAAGCACAAAAGATCAAATATACAGCCTACGTTGTTTCCGTCAGCTCACAAAGAGATCGGAAGGGGCAGTTTGTTTTTGCCTCTTTGCGTGCTTCTTTGATCTTCCTCGTGTCCCCTTACAGGATCACACACTACAGTCTACACACTTGCCCATATACATTTCTCATGAACGGGTTATCATTTTCTCCATGGACAAAATTAGAGATCAGCTAGGGAGCTATTGACTGCAATTGACCTCAAAACGGAATTTAATTAGGTGTATAAATCACCAGCGTTCGGGTACCAGGGGATATTAGACAATCTGAGCTCATTTAAATACCTAATCTCATTCTAAAGTTTATTATTGTAGCCTTAGTTAAACGTCAGCAGAGATGGCCACAGGAAAGGTTTGTCACAGCATTACTCATTCTTTCCTTTTTTTCCCTGTCCATCTACTTCTCTGTGCCCTGCAGTACCTGGGACATGTGGAGGTGGATGAATCCAGAGGCATGCACATCTGTGAAGATGCAGTAAAACGGTTGAAGACGGTAGGTTTCACTAGAAATATCTTCTGTACTTCCAGGAATGAGGCTGCTATTTCCTACTTGTATCTTCTTTCTTTCAACTTTTCCTCCATTACTTTTCTATTTCCCCAACATCCTACTGACTTTTCCTAAAAACTATTTCTAAGGTAGCCCTCCTTTAGCTATCATTACTCTCCTTCCAAGAGTTTTATCATTGCTTATTCCTACTTAGCTTTCTAGTACATAGAGGCCCAAGTGTGTCGATTGTTCTCCTGTCTGGCTCTCTCTGCACACTCTCAGCCAGAGCAGGTCAGCACGTACTTCCTGCTGGAGCAGATTCCGGCGGAGTTGCGCAAAAAGGAACAAATTCCAGTTTGAGGAGCAGGAGGAGGGGAAGGACGGGGAAAGCAATGGCGCTATTGCTTTTCCACGTTGTCAGTTGTTTGCCAAGGCCCCACCCAGGTCATAAACTCTTCTGGGCAAAAGAGGCTGATTCTCTGTAGTTGGGGCCAAACCTGAGTCGGCAGGTCTGCTGCTACAGTCGGCCTCTGTATGATCGAGAGGACGTCATGCGCAGACGTAAATTTGATTCCTTTGCCAGCAATGGTAATGAATCTCCCGCTCGACGTGTCTGCTGACAGCTTTTGGTTTCAGTTTGAGGTGACTCAGAATAATTGAGAATTCACACCCTGTTTCACTTGTTATCATTGCCTCTTCTTCTCACTATTGTGAAAAAGCGGCTTTTAGTCGAGCTCAACAAACTACTGAAGACTGCTTGAGCTGTGAGAACCCTTTCTTAGAACGATTATACAGAAAAACATGCTAGTTGAAATGCAAGACAAATAAGAGAATGTGCACTCACACGCAGTCTTACAGTTATATGTAAGGGCCTTTCTTCTCATTTTTGCATACTGACATTTTGTTATATTTTTAGAAAACACAACAGACATTATACACGCTACTTGTGGAGGAAAATGTTTGACATGAAACATACGTGAGCACACATTTGCTTATATTTGGATGCAGCTGTCGACATTCGCTGCACAGCATGCACACTGAGATGGAGCTCATAGTGGGATAATGTGTACGCACACAGGGCGAAGTGCACCCAGAGGCAGAGCAGACAGACATGCTGCATGCCCTGCAGCACACTTGTTCTCTTAGTGTACAGAAAATGCACAAAGGTCGACTGCAGATACAACGCACATCAGTGTCGTGCACACACTGGTGCTTGATGAGGTCACGTGGTTAACACGGAGCCCGAGGCCGCGAGCTCTTATTGAGTTACAGTCGTTTTAACAAGGCCGACAAAATGGAGCCAACTCAAGAGGAGAGGCGGGTGTTTCTGCCTCCCGTCCTCCTGCAGGCTGCGACTGTCTGACCCTCCTCAGCCTAATGACATTTCCTCCCCTGTCTCCTCCGCTGCTGCTCGCCCTCGCTTTCCTCACTGGCCAAAAGCCTTATGTGTAAATGGCCAGATGCACGGCTTCATTGATCTGCAGGATCGGTATTTTACACCAACACTCTCAAAACTATGTTTTTGCAAAACTATATTTTGGGAGTGTTTAGAAAAACCAAAAAGTTTGTTTGTAGTTTAACTGCTGCCATTATATTCTTGCTAAATGTTGAGCTCTGGCCTAGATGTGGCACTTTACCTGTGCCCTGAATGGCTTGTCTTACAGGAAATGCCGGAAAACAATCTGCCAGTAGCTTGAGAACTGCTAATGTGTTCCAACATAGTGCCTGTCCTTCCCAGTGGCAGGGATGCAGATCTGTTTCCCCTCTTCCTCATTGTAGTGCCGCCGTCTTGAGGTGCACATTGTTGTTGTGTTCCTTAGGGTTGTCCCATAGATTTTACATAGTGATACTAAGTCTTCACAGTTAAAAAATTCATAATGCAGGAGGATTATTATTCTGGCATTAACATTCATCACTGGAGCTCAAAGCAGTGGAGCAGCAAACAGAAATGAGCCTTGCTGTACTGTGTCAGTCTGCCCCTCATTTCCATCATTCTTCTTCCATTTCAGTCAGTAGATGAGAGTAGGTTTGTAGTGTTTGTAGCCTGCCGTACTGTGACCCCGTGATGCAGCATACGAAGTGTGCATTTTGCTGAGAAAATGAGGTTGGAGTGAAAGGTTCTTAATGGATGGTTTGAAACGCAGCCCGTGATGCCAGGACAAGTCTGCGTAAACAGCCTTGCAGAGAGCAGCCCCCTGATGCCAATGATCCACGTCAAAGTTAGGTTGTCAGAGGAGACCAGGGCGACCCTTTAAACAAAAATACAATTAGCGAGGCCCTGATACATCCAAGTTCATCCTCACTGATGCTTTAATAAGCAGACTGTTGCCAGGCAACAAATACAGTCCCTACCATTGGAGAGACATGCGAGTTAATATTGCTCTATTTCCAGAAACTAATAACTAAATTGGTCAGAAACCAGACTCCACACCTGTAGGCACTTAATATCTGCTCCTGGTCGATGAGGGGAGGCTGTTTTCTGAAAGTCAGCTAACTGCAGCCACGTTACCAATACAGTCAGCCAACATCGGCACAAAGTCTTGAAACGGACAAAAACCAATGACAACAAGCTGATGTGCCGTGAGAAATAACTGCAGAGAAAGAAATGTGTTTAGATGTCCTTGTATGTGCACTGTGCTTGAGGGTGCATGTTGGTGGTCCAGTCTTTCAGCCGGTGTGTGTGATTGCAAGTGTGACAGCCACAGCTCTGAGGCGACGCCGCTGCATTCCCAGCAGCCTTTGGGACGATAATAAGAGTTTTCTCACAGCTTTTTGACCCGTGACTCACATGGGAGGAGGTGGGGCAGAGGCGAGTGGAGAAGAAAGCTGCACTGCACCACCATCAACCTCCACGCTGCCTTTTTTTGTTTGTTTGTTTGTTTTGGTTTTTTTTGTTTCTGTCATCGTGACATCACTTCCTGTCGTTGTTGGCCAGCAGCCTGGGGATTTGAAGTGTATTCTGAGTGAATGTGTGAATGTTTTTGCTGTTACTCAGGAGATGATAGTGCGTTGGCGTGTTACCTCTGTGCAGACTGGGTGAGGCACTCCACGAGGAACTGCTGACACATTTAGAAGACCTAGTTGCATTTGGGCATGAACGCCCAGTAGCCTGAGGATGTATCATTGACGGTGGACCTAAAACAATTAAATTATGTGCTTTCTATGATGCAAACTTTTAAAGTACTTCCTGTGCTAGCCTCCCCCACTATTAATATTCTGGTCTCGGTGCCATTTTTTTTTTTTTTTAAACCACAAACCTGATCTCATGAAGGAAAAAATAAGTAAATAAGCCACATATCATCAATAATAATCCACTGTCCAGGATTAAGAGCATGCTGTCTTGCATTAGAGATTTCTTTCATCCTTGTGACAAATATTGTAAGGTGTGAGCTGTTGCAGAAAGCAGCAGCTTGACAGATGTTGCACAAGCTGTGCAATACATTGTTGCACATCCTGTTGGTGGCTACCGTTGTTTTGAGGGCAAAATGACTTTAAACCACCAGTTGGGTGTGACAATGAAAGGTTGTAACTGTAGGCAGTAATTAAAATACTCAATGTTCAACATATTATTATTTTTATCAACAGCGATCATGTTGGCTACACAGCTTTGTTTTATTTTTTTGTCTTGTTGGAATCACCTTCATCTATTTAAAAACTACCCTTTCTGCTCACAAAACTCCTCCGATTCACTTTAGTTCCATCTCACTTCACACATTGAATACTTGAATGTTGTGTTACCTTTTTGTTGGTGCTTTTTTTTTGTCTTTTTAAGCAGGTTTTTAATGCAGAGAAATGCCTCGAAATCCTCCTCCCTCCACATTCCTCTTAACCCTTTAGAGATTTATTCCCCCTAACCATAGCATACTAATACTAACTTTGCAGGCTTTGCTATCATCAGCATGTCTGTGTGGTTCTCTCAAACATAAATGTAAACACTCTCACAATTACACACACACACACACATACCCTAACAATCGCTTAGCTCATTCCAAATGAATCTCCAGTTCTGGTTAACATGTTAAATCATGCATTAACATGGCGCTTGGAGTGCCGTCTCCACCATGGCTGTGTAACAGGAGCGGAGTGGTACTCCTTTTCAGAGCTTACGGGGAGGCGAGGAACTCTTGGGGAGTGGGGGAAAGAAGAGGGAGGGTGGGGTGGCTAAGACTAGGCCAGGTCTGGTTTGGTGTTTTTGATGTGGTTGTGGAAGCCTAAACATGACTCCAGACTCAGGCTGACCATTGAACAGTCACAGGTTTGACTCAGAGGTCAAACTGCTGTCAGTGGGAATTTGTTTCTGTCTGCTGAACAACAATGCAAAGTGTCTCGATCCGGGAATCAGAGGGAAAAAGAACGAAAAGGGATTCAGGAATTTCACGTCCACAGACAGAAACCTAATGATCTGCCATCTTTATCACCTCTGTTCAGACGGCTCTGTACGTTTTCCTGGGTGGTTTTTCTGCCTGTGGAGGTCTTGCTTTCAGGGGTATTCTTGCTTCCATTGTGGTGTTACTAACAGTAATCATCAAACACATCATCGAAACATCTCTCTCATTGTGGAATCACATGGAGCTACTTGATCCATTCCCTCACCCACTCACTCTCACACATAACCCAGCTTCACCAAAAATAAACCAAATCCAATCCTTTACTTTCGGCTCCCGACAATTTTTAGACTTCCTAGGTAACATTTTCATGCCTTGTTCCTCCTTCCACCTCCGCCCTTCTCACCCACCCTCCCTTTTTTACCATATCCACTTCCAGGACAGGAAATTCTTCAAAGGATTCTTTTCAAAAGTAAGTTATTGCTTTGTGTGTCTGAGTGTGTTTCTCTTTATTATTAGCATCATCATTATTATTATTATTATTTTTCTTCCTCTCACACTTCACCCTTTGATCACATCTGAAGGCTGGAAGAAAACACACAAACACACGCGTTCATAATACAGGGGGAATCTGTCTGGGGAGAGACAAACGTAATGATGCATGTGGCTGTGAGCAGGTGGGGCGGTTTAGGCTGGGGCAGGGCACTTTTCTGTTGTGTGTTTGTGTGTGTGTGGTATTAACATGCGTGACTCTCTCCCTTCAGCTCTTCTTCCTTGAACCAAGAATAGAACAATGAACAGTTTTTTTGTGAATGAACATTTCCTTGTTTATTGTTGTTGTTCTAACCAATGGGGTTCACTGTCGAATGCATCAGGGCACAAAAATCTCATATCAACTTCTTAGCTTTAAATTTGGGTCCTACGGTGTGACACCCCCCCCTCCAAAAAAAAAGCAACAACTCCTGACTTGTCTTCTCTTTTGTCTTTTTACCTGGTTTCTATGTATTTACAGGTGTGTGTGTGTGTGTGTGTGTGTGTGTGTGTGTGTGTGTGTGGACTGATATATATATATTTTTCTTCCTTACCCCTCTATGAGAAGGTTCCAAGGAATAACACAAAGGGAAGTAATCTTGAGTCATGTGGAAAGATTGAAAAAGTTTCCTTGTTTCTTAACTTATTCCATCCCTGTCGTGTGTTTTCCAGGCTGGGAAGAAGCCTGTGCGAGCTGTGTTGTGGGTGTCGGCAGATGGTCTTCGTGTTGTAGACGACAAAACAAAGGTAATGAGTCCCTCCGGTCGCCTGTCGCACCTTGATCAAAAGGAAAGAACAGTCGGAGGAATTACGAGTAGCTTTAGCAGATGTAAAGGTGGAAGCTGCTGAGCTTCAGCAGTGAATAAGATAAGCTACTACAATTGTAGCCTAGTGACCTCCAAAAGGCAGATCACTGGAAATATGTACTTAGTGCACCTGTAGATAAGATTCAGGTAAACAGGGTCATATTACAGGTTCCACTGACACCTGCTGGAAGTAACTGGTACTGCATGCATCAGTTTGTTGCCAGACAACAGCCTCAGACTGCCAGTGCTGATGGTCTTTTGTAGTTTCTGTGGAGATTATAACATGGAAAAGAAAATACATTTTTCCCATCTATTTTTCTTTGTGCCATTGATTACTAATAAACCCTTTGCTAGCAATTTCATGCAGGTGAGCACAGAATGTCGTTTAAGATCAATTTAAGTTAAATGCACCATGCATGTGTTAGGTGAGTTAACTATGCACTGCATGTAACTTGACTAATTTCGGTTTTCATAACATTTTTCTAGCTAACAATTTACTTCTTGGGGATAATTGTTAAAGAATGCTACTAAGCTGGTTTTTAAATATTTTAAATGAGAAATAATGAAGGAGTAGAACATTTCCTTTTGTGGAAAATAACTGTAATTTGTGCGAAAGTACTGCTAAGAAGTTCTGCATGTACTGTACTACCCCTGTTGATCTTGTCTTTTCTATAATTGTATTGCCATTTGTCTAGATTATACTTTATTAGAATTAAGGTATTAACTGTGGCAAGCTTCCTTCCAAGCGTCCTTCTGAAGCTGGATGTAATTAGTTCCATCTTTTTGGGCTCGTTTTCATTCAGTTATTATTTACTGTGAACATTTTCAGCCCATGTTTTCAAATGGTAACAGAGTGTCTTAACTACAGGTGTTTATTTATATAGCACCAAAGCAGCAACAAAATTAAATACAAAGCACCTTGCATGCAGACTAGAGCAGCCAGGTATCAAACCACTAACCTTCCGATTATTAGATGACCTGCTCTACCCCCTGAGCTACAGACACTCCAGTTTTGGAAAATTTGGAGTGGCTGAGAGAATCTTGATAATCAGAAAACCTCCTTTGAGCAATAAAATCACGGCATCAAAAAATGATAAGGTTGTGTGTGTGTTTTGCAGGACCTGATTCTGGACCAGACAATAGAGAAGGTGTCATTCTGCGCTCCAGACAGGAATTTTGAGCGGGCATTCTCTTACATCTGCAGGGATGGCACCACACGACGCTGGATCTGCCATTGTTTTATGGCCATTAAAGACTCAGTAAGGACTCCTTTTTGTAACTGCAGTTCTATTTTCCTGATTCATAATCACTGACAGTGAAAATTAAAAATGTTGGAGTTCATATTCAGAGGTGTACGATTAACCTTTTTTTTTTAAAAGACCGTCATATCCCTGAATCACTTAGGTTAGATAGCCGTTTTGACATCATGCACTTCAGTGTGCTTTTTGAATTGTTTTTCTCAGGGAGAGCGTCTCAGTCACGCTGTGGGTTGTGCGTTCGCTGCTTGCCTGGAACGAAAACAGAAACGGGAAAAGGAGTGTGGGGTCACGGCAACCTTTGACACTAACCGAACCACTTTCACCCGCGAGGGCTCCTTTCGTGTTACTACAGCAACAGAGGCAGCAGAGCGGGAAGAAGTCATGAGGCAGCTACAAGATGCTAAAAAAGGTCTGTATCTAGTTGTGTTTTTCCCCGTCCTCAGGATTAGATCGACCGGTTTGTCTTCCACACAATTTAAAAAAAGGTTTAATAGTTTATTGACTTTTTAAAAGTTTATGATTATATTTTAAATGAGATGTATGATAAACCAGCCCAGCTCGAATCAGCATATAGTAGTTTGATGCTGCTTTACATAACCTCTTTCTTTTACAAAGCCATGGCAGCAGATTAGCGGCTCCTTAAAATGCCTTAAATGTACAATAGCTAATATATAACCATTCATTTGAAAGTTTCCCCCTCGCACCAGTCTCAGATTTGTAATTTGACTCAGAAGGTCGCTGTAAAGCACCCAAAAAAAAAAAGAAAACATCAAAAGAAGATGGAAGGATAGGCAACTATTCCCCCCCCCTCCCCGCCCACCACCCCTGCCTACCCAACCAGCAATCTGAGCCATGGTCTTAGTAACCTTCATCACTGACTCTATATTCTACTTTCAAGCTCTTTTGTGCCTTTCTCTTGTTGCATATATTCCTCTTGTATGTTATTTATTCTTGCTGTCCTACTACGTACATTTTTATTACATTTACATTTGATGTACAATGACAATAAAAGGCTTTTCTATTCTATTCTATTCTATTCTATCCTATTCTAAGATGTTCTTAGACCCCTACACCTGCCATTCTCTGTGAAGGGGTGTAGTGTTGCACAGTGAATTACAGATGTAGATATGATTAAAAAGCATGACTGATTAAATCGGCAGATGTCACAAGCTTTAATTTGTTTGTGATTTCTTACCACTGCAGAGGCCTGTTGTCTAAATGTTGCACATCTCTTACAGCAGAGACAGAAGTGAAGGTTGCTGGGAACTCTGCAGCAAGTGTGACAAACTCGTCAGTCCACCAGACGGGTGGTTCACCGTCCCCCTCATCGTCCCCACCTCTTTCAGTGCCCATGCTGGGACCTCAGGCGATACCCCGCAGACACGCACCAGTTGAGATTCTCCACAGACAGAGCTCCTTCAGAGGCTTCCCGGCACTCAGTCAGAAGACATCTCCCTTCAAACGACAGCAGTCACTGCGCATGAATGACCTGCCCTCCACTATGCAGCGCAAGTCTGACTTCCCCATGAAAAACACAGGTGAGTCCAACTGTTACTGCCCTTGCAAATATGCACAATAAAATACTTCCACCATGTTCTTATAGCATATAAGCTTATGCTGACCTTTACCTCTTTTCTAATGTGCACCTCCTCCAGTCCTTGAGTTAGAAGGAGAAGGTGACAGCATCAGTTCACTGTGTACTCAGATCGCCACGGCCTTCAGTGGACCGCCAGAGGATCCCTTCTCTTCAGCGCCGATGCCTAAACCGGCTTCATCCCCACAGTCTCCTGTAGCACCGGGTAAAAACCTGTAAAACTTTCCGATCAGCTGTGTGTACTGTGAGAAGATCTGAATGAATCTGCATTTAAATAAATAAATAAATAAATAAAATAAAAAAAAGTAGTAGAGAAATAACTTTGCTGTTTACTGGTAAAAGGTTATATTTAGTTAGATCCTGTTGCAAGTTAAAGATTATTTTTAATACTAAACACAATTAAGTGAAAACGGATAAGATGCTTAAAGTGGACCTATTATGTTTGTTTCATTTTTTAAATTAAATAATTTTTATTATTTGACTATACTAGAGTAGCTCTGTATGATTCACAGCTCAAAATAATTGTTATGTATCAAACCATTTTAGCTCTTTTCCGCTTCCTTTTAATCTAAATGTATTCTAATTGGATGCCTCTTGTAATCAGAAGGGTTGATCAGCAAGCGAGCAGAGCTGTGCGACTGAGAAGGCCTTATTAGGGATGGTCAACAAGGCATTTTCAACTTGTTGATGCTGCTCACTGGATGTTTTATATTTTTGGACCATTCTCTGTAAACCCTAGAGATGGTCATGTAGAAAAATGTCAGTAGATCAGCAGTTTCTGAAATGCTCAGACCAGTCTATCCGGCACCAACAGCCATGCCAGGTTCAGTCACTGAACTCTGTCATCATATGACAAAACATAAGAAAAAGTATAATAGGTCCACTTTAACTATTTGTTTTTTATGGTTTAGCTCAATCAGCTGGTGATTTTGCATTTGCCAACTCAGGGAAATATAGAAGCACACACTAAAACCCTGGTTATTCACTTTTATGATCAGTGTTGTTTATTTCTCACAGTTTGGCTGAATTTCCCTGTAATTCTGCTCTGTAGAAGTTCAGCCCGCTTCCAATAACTTGATGAATGTGTTGCTTGCAGTTTAAATTTGCAGTTGGAGAACGTGTGGCTGCTCATATTTTCTCATAACTTAGTGAATAACATTTATTTTGCGTGCAGTTTATGCCTCATTAGACTGCTAATTAAATGCAGAGTAACATTGTGCATGTCCAATGGACATCATCCATTGCACAGGCTTGCTTGTACTAGCTTCTGTCTCTTATTTGCTTTAGTGAATGGCACAACTCCTGCCTTCCCTGCTGCCACTACTGCTAACCCCTCAGTTCTCCCCCCTGCTCTGCCCGCTCGAGAAACTAACCCATGGGCTAAAAGCCCTGCAGGTGCAACGGCCTCAGCACGGACAGGTAAGCAGCTCATCAGAGGGTTTGGATTGAGAGTTAAAATTCAATATAATTCTTATAAGATCAGTCTAATGTGATGAGCAGTTTTTTCTAGTTAAACTGAATATGTGGGAAGAAGACAAGATTTGATCAAACCATTCAAATTTGTATGGCTTGCTTAAAAGGTGGTGTGGATTACTACAGATTAGCACATAGTAGGATCTGTCTTCTCTAAGGAAGAAGTGATTTTTATAAGAGTAGTCCCTAAAACATCTTGTCTTGCTATAGTAAGTAAGTGAACTTTATTAAGCGCTTTTCGCAGACGGGCAATCACAAAGCGCTGTACACAAATATTAAAATATTAAAATAAACAATAAAATCAATAGACATTATATACAATGTAAAAGATCAAATGTAAATAATGTAAAAAAAATAAATAAATAAAATATAGAACTGCTCTCCTAAATAGTACAACCCAGCAACTAAAGGTCAGATGTGGGGTAAGTTAGCAGCCCCCGGTTATTTAAAGCAGATACAGGTGAGGTATCCAAATATTTTGTAGCACTTTAGAGCAAGAGAACAGGGTGGGATTATGATAAATAAAGATTTTAAAAATCAGACTAAGAATGAATGCATTCATGGATCATTTAACTCAAGGATTAAACTTGGAAAAAGTGTTTTTCTTTCAGGTCTTTAAAAGGTTCTCCTTCATTCTTGCTCACAGATATCAGTAGCACGATCAACTTTTATTTTGCCTGATACTCTTTTTGCCTGCCTTTGCTTCTGTCTCACTGTTGCAGTGTCTCGTGTTTTTTCCGGTTAAATGTTGGGTCGAGACTCATTCTTGTACTTTCTGCTGACAGGAGGTGACTGGTCAGCTCCTACTCCAGTGATCGTAGTGCCCCCCACGTCTTCTCCAGCTATTTCCTCCCACAAACGCACACCTTCAGAAGCAGACCGGTGGTTAGAAGAAGTTTCCAAATCTGTCCGAGCCCCGCAGCCCAATCCAATCCTGGCAACTGCCTCGCCTCCTCCCCAGCCGTTCGTTGCCCCTGTGCCGATGCCCGTGGCTTCTGTACCTTCTGGTCCCCCAGTGGCTTTTTTGCCCTCTATACCCCCTCCTGTGCCCATGTTGCCCCCTCGCCAGCCTGCCTTTCACGCTCAGGCTCCAGCCTCCCACCCGATGGCTAATGGGCTGCCGTTTCCTCAGCCCAGCGTTCCTGTGTTTGGCATCACTCCTTCACAGATGGTGGCTAATGTTTTTGGCTCAGCCACACAACCCCAGCCGTTTCCCGGCCCGGTCTCCACGACGCCCCAGCATGACGCTCAGCCTGTCAGTAACATCAGCCCATTCATCAAGCCTCCGCAGTCCACCACGGCAATCCCCGCTCCCCAGCAGCCATCCAGTGACAGTGTGACCTTTAACGGGGCGGACAGCTGGGCTGCTCCATCTCGAATCGCTCCATCCTCCCCATCTACACAGCCTCCCCCGCAGCAGGAAGATGCCTTTGAGGCCCAGTGGGCAGCCCTGGAGGGCCGCTCACGCCAACACACCACGCCCTCCCCCACAAATCCCTTCTCTACTGAGCTACAAAAAACCTTTGAGATCCAGCTCTGAACACTAAGATTGAAGTTAGAAAGAACTGGACGTTAAGGACTTGGATTGGTTGAATTGACTAATTGACTAGAGCTCAGAATGTTGTTCTGCCTCTCTCGCTCTGTTTTAGTGGAAAATCTCAGTGGCGGCAGGGGGTGGGGGTGAAGCCTGTAGAGAACAGCAGGCAAATCAGAAGGGAGCAGAACCCTGCGTGACATTGAGAGAAGAAGGCAAAAAACAAAAATGAAAAACAGGGTGTATCCCCCTTCTCCCCCTCCATGAGGCATTTCATTGGCATTGTCTGTATTATTTTGTTTCTGCTGTGGAGCGCAAGGTCGTCATAACTCTGTGGAATATCTGTGCCGAGCCACTCCCCGCAGCTCCTCCACCTTCCCCAGGTGTGGCAGCTTCCTTCACTACCCCAGGCGTGGCAGCTCCCTTTCACAAAGTCCAGTTCCTAGCGCCCCCTGTTGGCATGACACAGGAATGCAGCAGTACTGAGAGAACTCAGCTTCCAGAATCTTAAGAATAGAGCGAGACGATGCCAAAATCTTTATTTTTATGCATTAAGTATATTTTAAATAGCTTTGGAATCTAACAGAAGAGTTGTAAGTAATCTTGCCAAAGGCACAGGCTAGCTACAATGAATCGAGTTTATGTTTGTGTATACAAGAAATGATCGTATATATTATACAAAAAAAATATATCTATAAAGAATCTATACTGTACACAAAGCTCACGGCAGTGCTAATTTTTAATGTGATGTAAAGAGATTTTGTGAAGGGACAGCTGCTTTACTTTTGTGTTTATTTGTTTTATTTTTGAAGACAAGTCTCTTTATTGCCATCTGTTGCATCCCGTGATTGATTGTTGCTGCAATGATACCCTATTTACAGTGAGATGCTTTACATCCAATGTGGACCTAGCGATGGTGGTGGTGCCCGACTGGTTGCCTCTCTTACCTGTGCTCAGTTTTTGACAGTTTAACTTCTTCTTCTGTCTTTATTGTCATTATTTTTATTTTCATTTTGTGTGGTAACTATCTTATTTGTTTTTATTTAACACTGTAGGATGTGTCATCTTGTTTTTAATCCACCTCTTTATTTTTTTTTTTAAGTTTTAAGTTGGTAATTTTAGGGGGTTTTTTTGTTTTGTTCTTTTTTCTTTTTAAAAAAAGTTTTTTATGCACAAGCACTAAAGTAGATGATTCGACATCACCTCCCAGGTGACCTCAATCGCCGACGGTTTGTCAGTTGTGGTACTGTAGGATCTGAGAAGCTGCATGCTGACTTACCCTGACCTCCGTTAGACGGCTGTTGTTCTGACGGGCAGCAGAAAAATGCAGGGAGATATTAATGGTTTCTCTCACTGTCTGATTTTTTTTTTCTCTCTGTCATGTTTTATTTTTTTAAATCAAACCTGTGAATATGATCTATTCTCTGATCTATTTTTCCATTTTGTAATTATTTCATTACTTCGTTCCACTTCTTTGGAAAAATACTGAAGCTAAAAGATTGAATAAATTTATGGTGGTAGAGGAAAAAGTGGTGTGTGTTCTTGATTATAAGCAATATACACTATGTGAGAAATCTCTTAACACGAATGACTAATTATGAACTTCTTAAATAATTAAGTGAAATTATATTCATAGATTTATTTAAAAAGAAAAAGAAGAATATTGGTTTCAGGTTGTAAAATTGATAATTTGTCTTTTTTTGTATGATTAAAAATCGTGTCTTTGATTTAATGGGTAGCTGTTTTGACAAAACATACTCTTTTAGCAATTAGTTGCCACTGTACCAATGTAATATTAAATATTAATTACAGAAATGTGTGAAAGCTGTTGGCAATCACCTTACAAGTGCTCGCACCCAATCAGCACTGCCAGAGAGCTAAAATTCTATGGGCTCCACTGGTCTGTTATTGGTCCATCCCCCCAACAGGTGGCGCTGCAGCTTCATATAAATGCACTCTGGAAGAGATGGACGAGCACAGCAAACAAGTGTACATGTGAGATAAAGTGGCGTTGTGTTGTTCGAAAGTGTAAAGGTAAGCTGCAGAATACGTGGGATGATATGTACGGTGCTACTTTGCGCTTAAAAATTAGCGTCCAGGTTGCATTTAAAGAACGTATTGGGGCTGAAGAGCTCACAAGCTAACCGGTTAGCTCCAGCAGCTAATCAAGCTAACGTTGATTAAACTTTGCTTTGACTAAACTGGAGGACAGTAAACGGGATTAGAGGCAGAACGCAATTCGCGGTACGCCTTGCATTTAAAAGTGATAGACATTTGTAGAACTGAATTTATCGATGTTTATTTCAGCTGAAGCTACGTCGCAGAGGGAAGCTAGCAAAAGTTGTGTTAACAAACGGTATAGTAACAGCTGGCTGCTTACCTGATCGAGAGGTGTTTGCTCTTTGTAACAACTAACAATAGCTGTTTTTTGCTTTGCAGTGATCTTATAACTCTAGCCTATCCTTACAAACCAGTGTCAGCTAAGTTGACCGATGTTACGCTAAATTCGCCCTTGTTTTGTCCCCCAATTTCCCCAATAATCCTAATCCTGTTTTAGGACCCGAAAGGACACGTGCAAATATATAATGGCAGGATTACCATCAAGAGCTGCAGCTACTAACTATACATGAGTCACGCTTCATTTCTTTTTATTTTGTAGGAAAATGGGAGCAAATGTTTACTGTAACATGTATTGCTTGGAAGACGCCATCTGGTCTGACCACCTTTATTCTTAAGTAAATTCGGAACTCTCTTAGTCAGGCTTTGTTGTCATTTCTGTAAATATTCTTCAGACAGTTTTGTTCTTGAAGGACATTCAAAGCTCGTATTTGGATTTTGGCTGCGTGGTGTTCAAGTCTGTCAAGATAATCCCACACTGCTTCAATGTTAAGGACAAAACATGACTACTAGTTTTCCATTGTTTTGTTTTTGTTTTTTTTTTCTAACCACGTATGTTTTTATTGCACTGTCAGTGTGTTTCAGATGATTGTCATATTGAAAAATGAAGCCGTTGCTAAAAAGATCCTTTTTAGATGGCATTGAATGGTAGATCAAAATCTTTTGAAAATGAGTAAATTGCAGCTAATGTCTAAATTAAAACTTTGTATTACCTTAAAGATTGGACAACATATGGCGCAAGAGCGCTTAAAATTTACTGCAAAGTCTGGCTTCTTGGAATAAAAAAATAACCAAACATGATTAACTTGGCCATTGATTTTCTGGATTTTGCATGTTGATGGGCAGAGATTGATGGTGTGAGGATTATCTGTCTGCTTTAAGACAGTAAAAACCTAGACATAGATCTGTTTATGAAGGGTATTTATAAAATAACCTGTCTTTGCTGGTTTTGTTCCAAAGATGTGCGTTGTCTGTCTAAATTGCAACAGCTGGGTTCACTGATGCAGGAAAGGTAGGTCATCTCCTTTGTTTTTGGTGTTGTTTTTTTTTTTTCAATTTATTTTAACAGACAAGCTGAATAAAACTCGCAGATCGTCTCACTCACTGCTTCTACTGTGTTTTTGGCTCTAGGTTTGAACTTCAGACTGATTAGGATCATTACAAGTCAGCATGTCTCATCGAGGACCTTTAACCGCTGTCGTAACGGCAGTACTAGGGGCAACCTTGGGAGGGCTGCTCATATGGCGGGTGTATCGAACAAAAAGGAAAAGGTTACCTTCCATCCAGAAGGTCGCAGAGTCCTTGCACAATCTTGAGGAAAAGTCCACAGAGGTCACAGCTGTGGAGTGTACATGCATACAGCCGCCACATGTTGTGAAGGATGAATTTCAGACTGTACAGTGCCAGACCACACTTCCTGCCCGGATCCTGTCTTCTGATCACCTGCTGGGAATCAAACCAGTGATTGTGACCTCTGAAGAAGAGTGGCAGCAGTTGTGGCCAATAATGCAAAAAGAACTGTCAGTCTTCCCTGTGCTGGGATTTGACTGTGAATGGGTAAAGACCTCCGCCGTAAGAAATACCTTTTGCATGTTTTTCCATTTTTTTTATTTATCTTTTTTTTAAAAAGGAGAAAAATCCACCTAAATGTAGAAGAATAATTGGCCATGGGGTTCAGGGTTCAGGTTGTGAGGAATTCCTACTTTTTCCCTAAAAGCTGACAAGAAGATAAGATAACTCTGTCATTGCACAGTCATACATAATACAATGACATTGGAGAACTGCCCTACGTTGGCACTACATATAACACGATACGACACATCACAACGCAACACAACACAGTATATTAACTTAGTAATAAAAAAGTGTATTAGTATTGCACACTGTTATTATTGCACATTAGACATGAGTCTATTTGTTCGGGTCCTCAGCAGCCTGAACCTCCTGCCAGACGGCAGCAGCTTAAACACCCGGTGTCCTGGGTGTGTGCAGTCCCGTAGGATGCTGCGTCCCCTCTTAAGACAGCGAGTGCTGTACAGGTCCTTCAGGGAGGGAAGAGGATTTTTTTATTTATTTTTTGGGCCATATTGATGACCCTCTGGAGTGCCTTTCTATGTGCTGTGGTGCAGCTGGAGAACCACACACCGATGCAATATGTCAGCACACTTTCAATGGAGCAGTGGTAGAAGACTCCTTCAGGTCCATTTTTCTGAGGATTCTCAGAAAGTGGAGACGCTGTTGGGCCTTCTTTAAAACCGCAGGGATGTAGAGCTCCATTGGAGGTCTGTGTCTGTGCACAAGCCTTTTAGGATGTTGCTGTAGGCTTTATCCAGTGTGTTGTTTTTTTGTTTTTTTTTCTCCCCTCGTTGCACATTTAATCTGTTGTTCAAATCTGGGGAATACTGACTAAATCAGCATGGTTGAAGTCCCCAGCTATAATGTGCACTGCATTTGGATGGGAATTCTGATTGCTCCTCCATGGCCGAGTTAGCATTAGCATCGGGTGGTACATACACGGCCGTTACCATGACAACAGTAAACTCGCGAGGTATGTAGACGGGTCTGCACTTCAGTCAAATATTCCAAATCTGGGGGACAACGGCTGTGTACAGTTTTTGTTTTTGCACCAGCTGTCATTGGTGTAGATGCATAAATCCCCTCCTTTGTTCTTGCCAACAACCAAACACCTTGAGCTTTACAAAACATTAATGACATTACACAATTGTGGTGGATTTCTTCCCTTTTAAGCATCATCCATTATCATCACCTCAGACAACTGTCTCTGTGTTTTCTGACCCAGCTGCTGTTGTTTGGATACAGGTGTCTGCTAAAGGCAAAGCCGCTGTGGTCTCCTTGCTACAGATGGCCTCGTACTCGGGTCTGTGCATCCTGGTGAGGCTGTTACCGTTTCGCAGCAGTCAGCAGCCTTTCCCGCACACATTAATGGAAGTTCTCAGAAACCCACACATTCTTAAAGTGGGAGTTGGTTGCTACGAAGATGGCAAGCGACTGACACGTGACTACGGTTTGTCGCTGACGTGTACGGTTGACCTGCGTCACCTTGCCTTGCGACAAAAGTAAAAAAATAATTCTGCTCTTGCTTATAATCGAAACTATTTGTGTCAATTGCAAATACACACTTTTTCTTTTTTTTCTTTTTTCTTTTCCCTTCTCCCTTTTAGGCAAACTTCAGTAAGTAACGGACTCAGTTTGAAGTCACTGGCAGCAGATGTGTTGAAAATCTCTCTAGACAAATCTCCAGAGGTGCGTTGCAGTGATTGGGAAGCAGATCAGTTGACAAAGGAGCAGGTGGGGATCTTACTGTATTGTAAATACTATACTTGTACAGACAAGACGCTGGTTTCTTCTGCCATGCCAAACTAATCGAACAAAAACATGTATTGTCAAAATAATTTTCTTTACCCCTTCGCTCGCTCCAGATGACTTATGCTGCTAGAGATGCCCAGGTTTCCATTGCTCTCTTCCTCCATCTCCTTGGCCTTCAGTCTGAAGCCAGTCCCGCCTCTTCCAGTGGGAGCTCTTACTCTGAGCTGGCCTCCCGCTGCCAGGGTCTGGTCGATGTGCCGTTCAAGGGCCAAGGAGATGGAGATGACAGGGCAGGTGATGGAGACAGGAAGAGGAGGGCCAGGTCGTTAGGCTATGAAAACCCAGAGTCTGGAGATCAGCAAGTCTCAGACCCTCGAAAGAATCACAAGAGGAAATCGCTGGGTGCCGGGTATTCCGCCAGGTGAGTGTTATTAATGACAAAGAAGCTCATTCTTAGATGAGGATGAGCAGTTGTTTGTTTTCCGCTGTTACTGTACAGTGAGTTTGGGGCATCGTTTGCACAGGAAAATATGAATGTAAACTGCTTTATACTGTGTCTCTCTGCCTGTTCCAGGAAATCTCCCCTCTATGATAACTGTTTCCTCCATGCACCAGATGGCCAACCCCTGTGTACCTGTGACAAGAAAAAAGCCAAATGGTACCTTGATAAAGGAATAGGAGGTATGCTGGATAAAACCCTCTTTATTGCCTTTCAGCTGTCCTAAGTACAACCTAAATGTTTTTCCCTTTCATGTCGAGTCTCACTCCTTCCAGAAGCTGCACAGATCTCTCTTTATTTTCTTGGCTCTCAGTGACTCTCTTTAAACAGCCAGACTTGACGTGTGTTGCTGCACCTGCAACAGCTCCTTAGAATATCCTGTTTTACTTTCCTGTCTTTCTAATTTCATTTTTTTTAAATTATTGTTGCTTTACATTTAGTTGGTTATTTATTGGTTCTGATGCTTATTCTAAGTATGAATGTTTGCAATTAGATGCTTAAATATTAATCAGGTTTCTGTAGACCACATCCTAGGGTTTCTGAGGTGTTTAGATTTACCCAGTAAGTTCTCGTGTTATACCTGGTGCACAGTGTCACGCTTGTTGGCAGCATTTCAAATAGGATTTGACTATGAAAAACTCTTAAATGAATATACAGTATTTGTGATTTTGTTTTTTGTATATACTAAAGGACTTGCTATGAGAAGGCAATGGTCAGGAGCATCCTTCCTTACAAAAAGCATGCTCTTAGTCATTACTTCACAGCAACATGAAGCCTGCTTTGATTTCAAACGTGCAATCCAGGGCATAGGTCAAGGGTCTTTTGTTTGTTTGTTTTTTTTTCTTTGAAAGTGATAACTCAAAGAGGAAGTCAACGACGTGTGTTTACTGGAAGGCTCTGGAGTAGCACTAGTGGCCACCAGTATAAAGTGTATAGATTTGTGCATTTTAAAAAAGTGTATTAGTATTAATAGTGTGAACTATACAATGTGTTTGTTTTTTGTTTTGTTGCTTTTTCTTCTCAAACTCTGTAAATACTGTCATGCATTTGCATCCCTGTGAGGTTCAAAGAATAGCCTGAAAACCCGATGCTGTTCTGTTTGTGATGCAGTGCTCGAGAGTGAAGAGCCTTTTATTGTGAGGCTGCTGTTTGAGCCGTCGGGACGTCCTGACTCGCAGCAGGATTACTACCTGACTGCCAAGGAGAATCTCTGTGTGGTCTGTGGAAAAGCAGATTCTTACATCAGGTTTGACACACTTATTCGCTTTGAAGTTGATTTATATTGAAGGTTTACTTAGAACTTGTTCTGCTTGTCTGATCTCAAGCACAGAACCAATAAAACAAACAAATTTGCTTGACAAATGGCAGTTTGTTCTGAACTTCAGAAGATCATTTGTGTTGTTTAAGTATAAATGTCTTATTTTGTGGTGCCACCAAATCACTGCAGACGTGATTAACATGCATCTTTGTTTGATCCTTAAGGAAAAATATTGTGCCGCATGAGTACAGACGGCATTTTCCCACAGAGATGAAGGACCACAACTCCCATGACATCCTGCTGCTGTGCACCAGCTGCCACGCTGCCTCCAATGTACACGACAGCTTCCTGAAACAGCAGCTGGCTGAAGAGTTTTCTGCCCCTCAGGGCTGCGAGGAGGGAGTTCGGATCTTTGAGGACTCTGATCGACGGAAAGTACGCTCGGCGGCTCGGGCTCTGCTCACTGCCGGGGAAGGACTCCCCAAACAACGGCGAGAGGAGCTGCAGGCTTTAATCAAGAGTTTCCTGAATTTGAATGACGAAGAGGGGGCGACGGAGGAAGCGCTGCAGCAAGCGGCCGATTTGGAGACTAAGTGAGTTTAAACTGATACGTGATCACACGTCAGTTATGGTTGTGTCTTAATGATACCTTAAATTATTTTAATACTTTAGCGTTTAGGTTTTAAGTAAATCTGAGCACTGCTGATGTAACCAAGCAGTGACTGCAAAAAAACCATGAGCTACATCTCAGACTCTACAGAGTTGGCATGTTGAATGTTAAAGCTGTGACAGGACAATTAAAAAAGAACAAGTATGGCTTGTTTGGAAGGACAGTCGGGAGCAAGTCTCTTCTCACTAACAAAAACGTGGCCGCATGGTTTGGGTTTGCAAAGTTGCATCTGAAAAAGCTACAAGACAAAGAGTGTGCTTTGAATAGATGAGACTAAAGTGGGAGATGTTTGTCCATCGATTATGGACAATATCAACACAAATACCTTGTACAAACTATGAAGCGCAGTCGTGGAGGGGTGATGATTTGGGCTTGTTTTGCAGACCCAACACCTGAGGATTTTACAGTCGCTGAGTCAACCAAGAACTTCTCTGTATACCAAATAACGTCAGATGTGAGGCCATCTGTCCAATAACTAAATAACTAACTAAAGCTAGGCTGAACCGGTGTCATGCAACAGGACAACAAGCCCAGAGATTTTTAAGTGGTCAAATAACAGAAAAATGCACAGATGTAAGACGAATAAGGAATTTATTTATACTTTTTGTGAACCACTTGTGCAAAGATGTGTACTTGCCAATCACAGGCACAGTGAAACATAAGTGTACAGTCACATTTAACTTTACTTAGTCCCCAGTTTAAATATGCTAAGAAGCATTCATAATTTAACAGCCCACTCAGTGAACCAAATTATTGGTTGAGTCCTAATCATCACTGTACGTTTAAACAGCTGCATGTAGTGTATCATGATCATTTTTGCTAGTATGCACTCACTCTGACCGCTCCTCTCTCCTCTGAAGGATTTTAAACGAGGCGTACGTGCCTCACGGTCTGAAGGTGGTGCAAGCGCACGCTGAGCAAGGCCTGCGGGGACTGATGGTCCTGGAGCGTCGCTGGAGGCAGCATTTCCTCACCACCATGCAGCCTCGCCACCTCCCTCCTCTGTGGTCCATCGATCACAATCACAGCAAGTTACTTCGCAAATACGGAGAGGACCTGCCCATTAAACTCAACTGACTTTCCATCTCCAAGAAGGGCACGACTGACCTCGCACCTGGATAGGAAACCTGGATTTTACTCTTTTACTTTGAAACTCAACAGCCACTCCATCAGTTTCTCCAACCTGCTTTTGCTTTTTTTTTTTAGTGAGCACGTGAATGCACTAATTGAGCAGCAGGGATGGAAATGTTATAGTATGTGGCTGCTGTCAGGACCCCACTGGGCAAAGAA
The DNA here is from genome assembly GCF_000239375.1 of Pundamilia nyererei. Lineage (NCBI taxonomy): Eukaryota > Metazoa > Chordata > Actinopteri > Cichliformes > Cichlidae > Pundamilia > Pundamilia nyererei. Next base: position 2,959,724 of record NW_005187471.1, read on the forward strand.
CATTGATGCCAAATTCCAGTAAGAGTAACTGACCCTACCTGTGGAGAGAAATCTAGGTAAAACACTAACCTTACAATGTCGTGGACACGTTGTTCGCATGTGGACTTTTTTTATTTAAACAAAACAAAACCAAACAATCATAAATCTTGAACAGATTTTTAGAAAAGGCTGCTGCCTGCTACTTTATTCTTGACCTCCAGCTCTACCCCCTGTGGGTCAGCAGCTTATTATGAATGATTTGCTTTGCAGAGAGATGGTTGTTTTTATAGGACCTTAAATTATTTGGCTCTCCGTCCAGTTTAAGTTTTCATTCTGTTGTCTGGTTTAGGTCAATAGATAACTGAATTTCCCTGGGAATGCCATGAAGATAAAATCCATCTTTGCTCAATTTCCTTTTTTTCAAAGATGAGTTAGTCAAGGTGTTTCTGGGCTTGAATGTATTGCGTCTGTGGTTTTGTACACTTATCGCAGCAGGGGAGACAAAATGTAAGTACAGTTGGCGGCTTTCACTTGGTCATTTATTTAAACTCCTGCTTATGTCGTGGTGCCAATTCTCCGGACGGCTGGGACCTCTCCATGGCGCGTGTGAACGTGCCTCTTAACCCCTAAACCTAACCGGAGACTGTGTCGGGACATGAGCTCGTTTCAGTTTAACAGCGACGTCGTTTCACAGATTCCAAACTGCACAGTAAAGAAAAGCTGCCAACTTGGACGTGATGAAGATAAATTACAAGATTTAACCCTCTGCAAAGCTTTAGAGTATAAGAAATTTACCTTATGGAAGCAGCTGCATTATATTTATTTATGTTTTCCTGTGAATGATACAGTAAATAAGTGATGTTTATTAATCTTATGAGTTATTGAACACACCTATACCCTCCATCCACTCCCCACCCACCCGAAACAAGACACAGCCACATTCATTTGTTTATTTCTTACAAAATCACAGTTTAATAAATAGTCTGTAAAAATGAGTACAAAAGTGGTTTTCTTAACATTTCATATATGAATCACTCGTGACTTTCAGGTCAAAGGAGTCTTTAAGTGGATTTTCTTTTTCTACAATCTAGTTTTGCTGAATTAAGGCCTCTTGATTTTGGCATCAGAAACAATCTGTCAGTCAAATGTTTTGTATCTGAAGTTGAATTAGTTATGAGCTCCCCTGGTTTCACAGTTCAGTCAGGAAAATTAAATAAAACACATTTACAAATAAATAAAATGGCTCAACATGCAGAATCCCTTTATCCTAAGACGCTGACAAACTAAGCATATTTCTAAAGGTCAGTGTTTGACACTGCAACAATAACAATGGCACATGATGCTGCTTCATCCAAGGGGTTTCCATCAAAGTTGACTTTTCATTTCTTGGGTGCCCTTGATTTATTAACATGGACTGACTTTGGGGAATTATTTCTTTTTTTTTCTTTTTTTTTTCTTGAAGTAAATTTTGGTGGAATTACCCTTTGAAGAAGTCTAGCGGTGATAAAGAGTGCAATCCTGTGTTATGAAAAACACTCTGACATCTTTACTGCATTACAGTGAAAACCTCTGAGGGTGGAAACACACCTGAAGATTCAGTTTAAGTTATTAGAAAGCCTTTGCTTTTAATTGGGGGGGGGGTATGCTATTTAATGAATTTTGGGAACTACTTTGAAAGGTGACCGTTAACTTGGCTTTAGCAGCACTGGTAGGCATTTACCTTTGGACATAACCAGGCTAGCTGTTTCTGCTATGGACAGGCCTCATGCTAGGTTAGCATACATAGACTGTATATAAAAGAAGGCTGTAGTTTCAGGCTCACTGCAGAAGCACCTTAAACCTGCATTTTCATTTTTCTTTTCAGTGGCCTGCAGGGGGCGACTCTTGTGCTTGTGAAAAAGGTCTGCTTGTACAGAAGTCAATTGGAAAAGTGTAGAAGCTTCTTTCTGCCACTGAAAATTTGAGGTTATCCTACCTTCAGTGTCAAAAGACATTTGAGGCAATAATCTGAAATTTTGACTTTTTTTTTTTTTCTCCCCTTGACTTAGAAAATGGTCCTCAGCCTCCTTGATTTCTGCCTCCAGTAAACACTTTCCTGATGAATTTATGGGCTTAACTTTAGGTAATCATCCCAATTAGCAATCATAGGGTGCCAAATCAGTCCCTATCTTATATTTCAGTGAGATCTGTCCCATGTTGTGGTACCTGGGTTAAAAATAACAAAACAAAAACACTGAGCTAGAGGCTTAAGAAAATAAGGCTTCACAAACAGTGCATGTGTCAAATTGCCCATGTCCGTCCTTTATATACAGTCTATGTTGGCAAGCATATACATGGTTTCACTTCTAACCTTTTGCAGGAAACTTTAAAAGTTTAGAGTCCTTAGTGAATCCTCTTGTGTGTGTCCACTTGTAATCCTGCAGAGTTTCAACACTAAATTACTGCATATTTAACTCCTTTTGTTCACTGCGACAAAAGACAATTTTTTTTTACAGATATTAAAAAAAACCGAAAAAGAAAAACCAAACAATACATTTCAAGAAATGAGTTTCAGATTTAGCCCCAAATCTCTGGATCTTTTTTTTTTTTTCTTTGAAGGGACAAGTTATTTTCACTTTCAGAACACCAGATGTTATTCAAAAGTATTCAAAAACACTACATTAATAAGCTTTTTCTCCAATTCAGGTACACTGAAATTAAAATAAGGCATTTTCTCGACAATTCCAATTTGCAAGTCAAACCTTGATCCCTTACGGGTTTGCAAAAGCAAAAATTTAAAACAAATTTTTAGGTAATATCACAAAAAAAGGAGACTATTTGCCGCTTGTACGTTTCGACCTTCTAGGCAAAAATCCACAAGGAACATCTTGCACGCGTTTCACAAGGGAGAGAGTCGTACAGCTGTTACAAATGACCCCAAAATGACCAGAATTCACACCTTCACACAGACCAATAAGATTGTCACATTAACATAAGATGTCGCAAAAATCATATATTGCTCCACAACGGCTGCGGTAAAATAAAGCTCCAGCTTTAGGACAGCGGGCTAGAAACAAAGAACTCTAAAGAGATGAGAAGCGGATGGTTCCTCTAGTTTTTGGTCAAAGGCTGTTTGACGATGCAGAGAGGCTCAATATCTGTACAGTTTGTCTGTTTTGGTGGGGTTTTTTCCCCCCTAAAATGGACATTTTCATGGTCACGTTTGCAGTTAAGTACCCTCAAAGCCCTTAAAACATGTTAGAAACACAATTTCTAAACTACACGGGCTTTGATAATGGCATAAGCATCTTAGTCAATGATAAATAATCTTCGTTCTCATCCAATGACACCGATAAGCAAAACAGGCAAAGATCTGTCATCTCCTCCTCTTCACTGCACCACCACTGCTCCCAACAACCCCAACTTATTATTGCTTGCATGTTAATACATACAGTATGGGAAACCATTATCGTTTCTGAAAACGCACAGAAAACTAGAGATTTTTCACAGTTAAGACTCTAGCACAAGTGACAGCAAGGGTCCAAAAAAATGAAAAATAAGAAAGCATGACTGCCTAATATGTATTTTAACCCCCCTCGGGTTATTTCTGCTATAACAAGGACGCACTCCAGTTTGTGGGAAGAGACACAACACGGACGTTTGCTGGTGTATTCAGGATGTAGCACAAATTCTTTGGAGTTTCATTCATTAAGCCGAGATGATGGAGCCTGCGGGAATTGTGTATTTTTTTTTTGTTGTTTTTTTTTTTTTTGTACTGTCCCATAGCAGGATGCAATGTCTTCTCTCTCACTCTCACAAACACACACGCACTTATCTGATCCACGCAAACCAATCCAAAGGAAAACACGCACGCACATCTTCGCTGCGCAAAACACAATTGGCACAGATTATCAAAATAAATACCCTGGAAGCTTGGCACTATGCAAAAGAAAACTTCACATTTTCGAAAGAAATCTTATAAAAAACTATTGAATAATCTCAGTCTACTCCACGTTTTCGTTTGCCTCACTATTACTTATATACTATATGCTGATGAAGGTTACACCAGTGTCGTAAACCTCTGAATGACTCAACTACCACTGAAACAATATAGCTCCTATTCAAATAGATTTTTTTTCCACAAACGTACATCAAAATGAAGTATCTAACATCTATCGGACTATAGATAGTGCTGTTGTCTGGTATGCATCTGCTTATAGTGCCTCTTAACTTTTTTCTCCTCGCTTTTTCTGTAAAATCTGAAACCCTTCTGGGAACAGGTAAGAAGTCTTGTACACCTTCCTTTGTTTTACTTCAACTTCGATGTTTTAGGATCGGTGTGGATGCCTGTCTATGCAGATTACCTCACAGGTGTCCCTCCAGGATGCTGGTGACAGCCTGGTCCAATGTCGGGCCTGACGTGGCCCTTGTCGGGGCTGCAGAGGGGCCCTGCAGGCGCTGAAGCTCCAGTATGCTGTCGATGGCACTCTGTAGATGTTCACTGAGCATGTTGTCCTCTTGGAAAGGCGGAGGCGGCGGGCTGAACCGCTGCTCGGCCCGAGGGGACGCATCCACCCTGAAACATTTCAGTTTTGGAGCGCTGACGTCTCTGGGAGGCAACTCAAAGCGCACATCCTGCGGCTCTGGCATAGAAAGAGGATTTGGGACTTTTTTTACGGACGTGGGTGCTGTCTGTGAGACTTGCTCAGCAGTGTTACTGAGCGGAGCTCCGTTGGTCATCTCCTCGTCATGCTCAGGACGCTTGGGTTCTCTGTTGGGTGCCTGAGAGTGGCGTTCGTTCACAGCCCCACCACCGTTGGTCAGCTGCCCCGTGTGGTCCCTTTTGAGTCCCGGGTCGTAGGCCGAGTTGTGGATCACCTTACGAGAGCCTGACTCCTGCTTGATGGTGAGTCTGAGAGCCCCCCGCGAGCTGGAGCGGTAGGTCTTCAGTCCCGGAGGCCTGTCGGACAGTCTGGTCCAGGCTGGGGGAGAAGAGGGGCTGCCAGAGGAGTGGGCATGAGGGGAAGACGCTGACGTAGCCAAAGCTGTCATAAAGGACTCTGGAAAAAGGAAAGTGGAGCTGATTGAACAATATTATCCAGTTTGTCTGGTTTAATTCTACATAGACATGCTGTGAAGATGAAGAATTTTCAGGCATAAAAGTCTAAAGGATCAGATCATAGAGAATAAAAAAATTATCCAAACAAATTTCACTAATTATGCACAAAGCTGTGCTTTTAGTTGCCTATGCCTTCACCCCCAAAACATAACGTTTTAATCCAGCTATAGAACTGCCAGATTAAAATGCAGCAGTGCGCCTGAAGAGAGCACATGCAAACAGACATGAAACTAATAGTTTGATGTCTTAGTTTTCGTAACAGCTTTCAACAACCTCCTGCCCCTTTTCCAAATGTTTAATTAACATAACTGTGTTTTTCACCATCATGCTGAGTCTCTCTCAGCACACCCTGCTCCACATTTACACCATTTAATTACTTAACACCTGGGAGCTGCTCTGGAGCAAATATGCAGGTTAAAAGCAGTGCTAATAAGTTTGTTTCACTAATTCATTTTTTCCCTGCCGGTTCAGATTTACTTCAGCACTGGCATCTGCATTTTGGCAAACACCCACCCACACATAGCAAACCTCTTTTTAATAATAGTAACAATAATAGGCGGCGGTACTTCTTTAATCCTGCTGTGACACTGACCCGGGTCTCTGCGGGCTCGCCGTCTGTCCTCCGCTAGAGCGTATCGCTCGGCCTGGAGGAAGAGACGCTCCAGCATTACCATCTCTGCTGAGGGACTCTCCTGCTGTGGAGACAAGTTCAAATCCCCTTAAACACAGACCCAAACAGTACTGAGAAGATGATTATAGAGAATCAACATCTGAAACTAAGCAAACTGAGTCACTCAACATCCAGACATTGTTTTGGTTTTGAAGCAATACCGCCCCAGAGGAGGTGTCTCACCTGGGCTTCTCTAACTAATAGCTGCCTGTATTTGTTGACCATGTCCTTGGTGCGTTTCAGCAGGAAACCGGACACAGTGTCGAACTCCTGGTCCACTGTGAAGAGGAACATCATTAATAACTCATATGATAAAAATAATTACATCCTATTGAGTTATAAAGTAGTTTGGCACTTGTTCTTCCAGATACATTTATGTGCAGGATATGGTTAGGTCAGTAATCAGTCAGCGATCAAGCTAACCTAAATTGAAGTCATCCTGAGTGGGCAGGTGACCAGCGCAGGTGTGGTATGGCAGCAGGTGTCTAACAGCGTCCTTCAGTGTGGAGAAGGCTGGGCCAGTGAGCGGAGCCTGCACTGCTCCATGGTCCAAACAAAGCTGCTGCTGGAACCTGAAGGGTTTAATAAAAACTCTGCGTTAACTTAAACCTACAGTAGTTTATTACAGCACAAAAGAAGTAGGACAAGACACAAAACACAGGTGGAACCATCTAATAGCGTGGGTTTGTTTTTTTTATTTTTTGTTACATTTATCAGCTTTAAGAGCCATGAAAAGTACCAGTTTACAGGAATCTTCATGTTTTATGTTTCATGTTGTGTGGTTTTGGGGCTCAGCTGCAGGAGGAAAGGTGGGGCAGAGCGATTCAGGGAGCAGTGCCAAGTGAGGTGACTGGCACACCTATTGCACATTTTCCCAATTAACCTCTACCTTTTTATACAGTAGGTGCAGGGCTGACAAGACACACACATATATATGCACCGCAGACATGGGGAGCTGCTGCCAGGCTGTGAACTCTTCAGGGGAGAGACTTTGGGTTATTATGTAGAATCTGAATCCGCTTCACCCACTGGGCAAGCTTTCTGAAGCGTGCAGTATTGAGTTTATGCCGTGTGTGTGCAGTGATGCAAGTAAAGTCTGATGTTTGCTGGTGTGTGTTGTCTATACTGAGGCGAACACACAGGTAGCACAGACAACTGGTAGAATAAAATGTAAACTGTCTCACTTTTAAGTAAAAGCTGCTTATCAAACCTATTTTTTTCAAACCAGATGCTGATAGATGCACTCGGGGAGACTTTAGGTTCAGTATCTTACCCGGGGATACTTCAACACGCAGACTAGTGGAGCTAGGGATTTAAACACGGACCTTCCAAATAGCAGACAACCCGCTTTGGGCCCACAACCGCCCCCCCTCCAGTTTGAATGCAGCTTTTATCAATACACCATTTGGATTCCTCCATCAGCTGAGATACTGGTGTAGATAACTTGTAATTGTCATGTAATCTTATTAAACTCCTCACTTCATATTTAAAGTAGATAAATCAATAACTGAATTTAAAGTGATTTTAAATCTAATTATACAATGTTTTAAAATATACACATCCAGAAATGCATATACTATTAAATATTGTACATATATTTATTAGTTTCAGATGTAGCCATTCTTGTATTTTTCTTGTTTACGTTATTGTATTTTGCACAACTCTGTTGCTCGTGAAGCTCGCACACAAGAATTTCACTCACATGTACTGTACCAATGTACCTGCACATGTGATGTGACAATAAAAGTGATTTGATTTTTGATTTGATTTGAAATATGAGGCCTCACACTTCAGTTGGTGTGTACCAACGTAAGATAGCATACGCATCCAATACTCCAAAACCTCATCATCAACAACAAGAGAAGCGACAGAAGTTTCTCTTTGTGTTAACTTCCCATCTTTCCTGTCAATAGCAGAAAATGCTTGTAGAATCACTATTTACTGCACACTGTTTTCACAATAAGAGTCCAACAAACAAGAAAAAAAATGCTTCTAAGGAATTATGTGCAATCATTAGTCTAATGCAGAGGTGTCCAACTCCAGGCCTCAAGGGCCGGTGTCCTGCAGGTTTTAGATGTGTCCTTGATCCAACACAGCTGATTTAAATGGCTAAATTACTTCCTCAGTATGCCCTGAAGTTCTCCAGAGGCCTGGTAATGAACTAATTCTGTGATTCAGGTGTGCTGACACAGGGTGAGATCTAAAACCTGCAGGAAACAGGCCCTCGAGGCCTGGAGTTGGACACCCCTGTTCTAATGATACATGGCCAAAAGTGCATACATCATAATACACACAACATTCATACGTCTGCAATAATTTCCCACTGCATAATATTTTCAACATTTTGCATTTCAGACAGTTTCCTGTTATTCACCAGGAAAAAAAATCGGAAAGGCACAACAGCGTCTTACATGACGACTTTCAGCAGTACAGAAATGTTCTTAGTTTCTCTTACCTGTGCCTGCGCATTGCTGGTGTGAGCCTCTCCTCTCTCTGCAGCTCCAGAGGACCTGCCAGCTGGCAGACGCACAACATTTTGGACGAGTTAAAAACGACAGACGCGGGTGCATTTTGAAGTCAGTCGTTACACATTTGCAGTATTAAACAAATAATAATTTCAAAGCTTGCCATCTTTTATTCTTTCATTTCAGTACAGAGGAAAAATTATGTATAGTAATTATGAGTAGATTACAGATTTTAATAGCACTAAACCTACTAAACACAATATTATCACAAGAAAGAGCATCATGAAATGATGAAGGAGCTGGTCAGAACTTGTTTTAGAAACATACCAAGAAATTAATACACTGACAAAATAATTATAATATTAATTGATAATAACAATTACATTTCTTTTTAAATTAAATAATAAATCAGACTTCAAGTAATTGGATATTAGCTTTCGCTCACCTTGGTGCTCGTCTGCTGACTTGTCTGGATGGGAGCGCACTCCATGGGAGCAGGGGGCCCCTGGACCCCCTGGGCTGCAGGAGAGGGTGGATGGACATCGAGAGTAAATGCCTTACTCTCCACGGCCAAGGCAGCTGTTGGCTCTGATAGCGGACAGAATTACAAGGATGACAGAAATGGTGGCAGCAATCATGATAATGAATTAACTGGAAATAAAATATAATAAAAGCGATAGCAATAGTGGGGGCAATAGAAAAAAAAAAAAAAGCTAATTAAGAATCATATTATTTATCAACTAGCAGATAACTCACTGTTTTGTGTGTGCTGTTGGACAGCAGAGTCGTCTCCTGCTTTGGAGAGAACTGCAGATGCAGCTGTGGGATTAGGCTGCTGCTGAGGCACCGAGACACTGACAGGCAGAGGGGATTGACTGCTGTGGATTGAAGTATGGTTTGAAGGCTGAGGCTGTGAAACAGATAGTTGGGGCCGTGAAACTGAGGCCTGAGCCTGGGGCAGAGGCTTGGAAACAGATGACTGGATCTGCAACTGGTTGTGGGCAAACAAGGCCTGCGATACCTGTAGCTGATGAGGGACTTCGTACTGAACCAGGGGTTCACTGTGTGGCTGGGAAGCTGTAGTCTGGGGGACTGAATTCTCAGGTCCTGGCAGAGCAATCTGAGGGCCGGTTGGAGGGGAAAAAGTTCTTGCTGCTGGTCTTCCAGTGTCCTGAATCTGAGAGGGGGAGCAGATCAGTGGCGTGTTCTCAGGGTCCGAGTGAAGCGGAGAAACCTCAGCACACTGGTCTGACATCACTGTGCAGGTGTCCTGACCGGAGACTGCATGGGTCTGAGGTTGGGACTCTCTGTCACTGGTGACTGGTGAGGCGAGCGACTCCATTGGCACCACCGGCAGCGCTCCAACCAACAATTCAGAAGTGATCGGGGGACTAAGTGCTTGCTGTGGTAGAAAGAATCAGAAAAAACCAGACAAATTAGATCGTTTTATATTATCTTCACCACTGCATCTTTATTGCCTCTATTGTTTTAAGGCAACTTGACATTACAGATCTATACCAGAAGCTCTGCACACATTTTATTTTCATTTATTTAACTTCACTTTTGGCAAGATCGAAAGGGAAAGTTTACAAGATGGTAAAGAGACCTGCTGTGATGTCTGTTTAGGAGATGGTGGCACTGAGAAAACGCCAGGAGACTGAGCTGCAGGCCGAAGAGTTGAAGACTCCAAGTTCTCTAAGGTATGAATATTTACAGTTCTTTATAGTTCTTCCTCTGCATCACCAGTGAACGTAACAAACAACAAGCATGCTATATTGCGAGTTCTTTTTGTAATTTGAATCCTATAGTGTTTATGGCCACAATTATGCTAGAAAAGAGGGGTGACTTAGGGGGCTAGTCCCTCCTTAAAGCAGCAAACTCAAAAATCTAACATTTGACTTTGCACATCTTTAAAAAGGTCGTCTAACTTCTTGGGGGTGGCTGTAGCTCAGGATGTAGAGCAGGTCACCTACTGATCCGAAGGTTGGTGATTCGATCCCCGGCTCCTCCAGCCTGCATGCCAAGTATCCTTGGGCAAGATACCCAAGCTGCTCACCGATGCATCCATCAGTGTGTGAATGTTGTTAGAAAAGCACTCAGTTTAGAGTCAGTGCTTGGGAGAATGGGTGTGATTGGGTGAATGTGGCACATTGTACACAGCGCTTTGAGAACTCCGGGAGAGTAGAAAAGCGCTATATAGGAATCAATCCATTTACTTCTCTCTGTATCGCCTATCTAAGTTCTTCCAGTTTGCCTGAGCCTTAAACTTCACGCAAATCCTTGTTTTTGGTGAGCCTGCTTCCACAGGAAACAGAGGCAAGTCTATCAAATAGCAGCAGCTATTTGAAACATAATCACATACTTGCACCCAGGGCTTGTTAATATAACATAAATTGTTTCTATCAGTGAAACTCCTTTTTTAATACACCATCATTTTGTCCTTTTCTGTAAAGTTTCTGTACTGTAAAGTTAGACCTTAAATTACATTCTACCGTTTAGCTGCCTGTTGCTTATATTTTTACATGCACTTCACTGATGAGAATCGGCACTGTCTTGCTGTCATGTAAATGTAAAATTCGCAGGAGGTTGCTCGAGCTCTGACCTGTTGCAGATGTTGCATAAAGGCCTGGTTCTGACTCATCGAGTGGGTCACCTCCTCTACCACTTGGGTCATATCTGATGGGGGCAACAAGAGTTTGGGCATCTCTGCAGGGTCGGGGGCCAGAGGTGCTTCGGGAGGTGGCTGTAGGACTGTAACCACAGGGGGAGAGGAGGACTGCAGCCCTGCAGAAGTGGTGGGCTGTACAGAGACGTGCTGGAGAGTGTGTCCATAGGGCTGCAGAAGGAGACGTTAGAGTCAGATAAAACTGGGTTGTGTAATTGAGCACAATGACCATCAAGTCTTTATATCAAAGTTATATTATTATTGTGTGGTAATTAAGTTCAGGAACAGATAAAAAAAAAGTAAATGTAGCCGTGTAGACTTGGTGTGTTTATGGAGGGAATATTTTCTGAATCTCTGTGGGCAAAATGGGATTTTAGGCATTTTGAGGAATCTCGTGTGTTACTACAGTAAGAAATCAGACAGTTCAAAGTTGTTACTTTATGTTAAAGCAGCTACTCAGTTTTACTTTGTAAGTATCTACACCAAAAGCTCCTTCATGCAGATCATGTGCCTCTACACTCCAGTTAGAGCTCACCTGTTGTAGCTGGTGAAAAGTCTCCTCAGAGCTGGTCCTCTCTTCTTGAATAGTTCTCTCTGGCAGCAGGACCACCGAGGCCTGCTGGAGGTTTAGCTGTCCTTCTGTCACTCCTCTCGGAGGAGCTGGGCCCTGGGCAGCAAAAGGCATCCCCTGAACCATTGAGGGGCCATTAACAATTGAGATAGAAGTAAGATCTGGGGGAAGCACCCCTGAACTGTTGATCAAGGTAATGTGGTTTCCAAGAGCAGGACTGTGGACCAGGGTGGCACGTTGCCCCTGCCCTCCTGGAGCATAGGTTCCAGCCAGCTGTGCTGGCATCTGGAAGACAGTAGCAGGTGCTGACTGTAGCTGCAAAGGTCCTGAAAGCACAGTGGCCTGGCGAAGCGCTAGCTGCCCAGCTGCGGTGGTGAACACAGGGCTGAAATTCAGCTGTCTTTGGGGCACAGTTAAGATCTGAGAGCCATCTACAAGCTGCCCAGTGGAGGGGGTCATGCTGTGAACCGATGAGCCTTGGTGACTGGGTGTCAGCAGCGGTCGTGCTGCACTGACAGACTGGGAGATTGTAACAGGAGACTGGCCCGGAAGAAGGAACTGGTTTTGGCCTTGGAATAGTCCCTGAGGCTGCAGCACAAAGGAGCCACCCTGATTGACCAGCTGCAGGCTGACTGGTTTGGGGAGCTGCTGGGTGGGCTGCGGTGGCGGAGCGACAGTCTTTTGGCCCGCTGCTTGAGACAATAGAATGTTTGGTGAGGCAGTCCCAGGGACGAATGTAAGACCAGGAGTGGGCTTCTGCCCAGAGGGCTTGGGGCTAATTTGAACCAGTCTGGGCTGAATGCTGATGGGCAACTTGGGCTGTATAGGATGAGGTGCGCGCTGCAGGACGATGCTCGGTGCTGCTGCTGCTGCTGCTCTCAGGGTTGGAGTTATAAGAGGTCGACTGGCAACGCTCGGCACAGCCTTGTGGATGATCATACTTGAGCCCTGGGCAGGACTTAGAGAAAAGGAGGTCTCTGGAGAAGGAGCAGGAAATACATTTCCAGGTAGTAGCCCCATCAGCTGAGGAGGGGCGGCAGGCTTTAAAGAAGGACATCCAGGCCCGACAGCCAGTAGGGAGGGCTGGGGAGGCTCCACTGCTGCCTGGGTGTCTCTGGGCAATGCCGTGGTCACGGGCAAGGTCACAGATTTAGGAATGAATGGAGCGGTGGGTGGAGAAAGGAGAGGGGCCGGTGAGTACAGGGACAGGCTGTCCCCTGATTGTGCCAGACCTGCTTCCAGAGCCATGGTCTGCTCAGTGATCTCAGCCTCCTGTAGGCTCTGCTGGAGGATATCACATGCCACCTCCGCCTCCTCCTCTTCCTCCACTTCTCTCTTCTCTGCCTCACAAGCTGCCTCCACAGGTGGCTCACCCTGCACCACCTGTGGGTCTTCTCCACCCTCTGGAGATGACAGGAGGGCCTCTTCCAAGAAGGACAGATCCACACATCCAGGCGGAGGCGTGTCTGGGGAGTCCCTGCCATCTCCCAGCAGAGAGACAGGACTCTGGGGGAAGAAGCAGTGGGAGGTAAACAGAAAGGTGCAGACAACAGAGAGAAGAAGCTGAGTGAAAATAGGGGAGAACTGTGTGATTAGCACAAGTTAACAGGAAGCTTTTTCAAGCACAGAAGGGGAGAAAAACATAATTCTCCCGAGGGAAAATGCTGTTTGTTGTGATGCTACTGGCTGTGGATCCAGACACTCACCGGGGCATCTGTGAAGAGGGAGGGCTCCCCAGAGGAGGAGTTAATGAGCAGGTCTTCAGTCTGCAGCTGGTGGAATAAAATCAGCCAATTTTAAGTCGGGCTCACGCAAACGTGCTGAGAAATTCACGCAGTACTACATAACGAGTCCCTTTCACACTCTCTGCGCTCCTCCAGACATCTCTCAGTACCATGTGCCAAGAAATATTTCCAACTCAAATCCATCATTAGCACTATTGATTTTTTTCCCCATTTGAGTCCCTTTATTTAAGTATTTGTTACCTCATTGGTCCCATGAAGGAAGTCGTTCAGGGCTTGGGGGTCACTACAAAGGCAAAGAACAAAAAAATCAGTTAATAACCTTAATTTATTATAATCTATGTACTTTAAATATCTTTGAGACTGTGGTTTTTTTGTTGTTGTTTTTTACCTGCTGTACGATTACAGATCAGAAACTCACCACAAAACATCAAGTAGACAAGTCCCATCTTCATCCTCCATGTCAACTGAAAGGAAGAGGAGGAAACAGTGAACATTTTGAAACTTGATGCAAGCTGCTTGGTTTTAAGGACAGCCCAGCAGGTTAAGTGGCTAAATCTGCTTTTGAATGAGAGATAGTTTGGGTGGACAACATTTGCTGAAACTGACTCAGTAGATGGAGCCGGTGACTGGATACGGGGACAGTAAAACAGTAATTAGTTTATTTGTCCATCATCCACACTTATTTTAATCATCATTCTACTTTTATTTAGCCTGGAAAAATTATAATTAACAAATTAATGACAAAATTAAAAACTGTAGAAATGAAATGAGGCCACACACTCTTACAATCTATAAAATATGCCCAAAAAACTTGGCTTTGTTACACATAATCACCTTTATTTTTCAATACTCTGAGGCAAGCTTTCTCTAAGCAGTCTTCAGAAATAGTCCTTGTGGCTTCTTGCAGGACATTCAGAGCTCTTCTTTGGATGTCGGTTCCCTTTTGTCCCATTCTCTGTCCCACACTGCTTCAGTATCTGGGCTCTAGGGAAGTCAGTCCATCGCTGTGTTTTTTTTCCTATCCAGATATGCTTCTGCTGGATTGTCAGTGTGTGTTTGTGTTTCCAGAAGCTGGAAACTGATGGTGCTTTTCTGCATTTAAAATTTTGACAAGATCTCCAACACCACTGGCTGAAAGGCAGCCCCAAACCATGGAGAGCCTCCACACTGTTTTAAAGATGTATCTCTGTCCTGATTTCCTCTGTACATTTTTATTTTTTACTCCAATTCCTGTGTAATTTGGCATTATTCAGTATTACATCCCTGTTTCCCTTTCTCTGATAACATTTCTGGTAAGGTTTCAGTGAACAATAGATGGATCAACTGAAGGGATGCATCTCTCAGGTCCTAAATCAGGTATTTGCTAAAATTGTTCCTACTCTTAAGCAACTTCATGGACTGTTTGTGTGCTGTAGATTGTCTTTTAGGTCTGCCATTTCTTCCTTTTTCCTCCACTTGTTCAGTTTCCTCCAATTTTTTTTAAGAACACTCTGCACAGCATGCTGAGGTTTGCCAGGTTTTCAGTTTTATGCCTGTCAATTTGTGTTATCCTTGATTTTATTTTTTATAGATTCAAATAAAGAAACAAATGACATCTGGTTTTTGTGACAGGCTGCTATCCAAAGACCTTCAGAAAGCCTGAAGAACTACTGCTCAACACCACTTAAAAAATAATAATTTAATAACTCTTTATAAATGTAAACGGTGTTTTGTGTGTGTGCCTTTTTCAATATTGCAATGCAAGAGCTCACACAATAATCAGAAAATATAAAGTAATGTTTGTGGCTATTAGTCTTTAAATGGTTCAATTAACAAATATTTCTTTTTATTAATTTGAAGGAGTAAAAGTGTCATGGGGAAAACGTGAAAAAACTGAATCCAGAAATCTATCTTGATCTCAAAACGAGAATTATTGGGCCATTTTATAGTCCTGATGTAAAACATGAGCACTGGATGTATCTCACCCATATACCATATATAAGAGGAACCTACTTCATATGTGAGAGGCCCCATACAGAGCGGTCGAGCTGAGTGCTGGTGGTGGCCTCATGGGAAGTCGTGGTCGGGCATCAGTGTCTGGAGGCGGGTGGATGCCAGGCCGAGGCGGCGGGACGGAGACGAGACCTCCCTCTGCTGGGGCATCGCTGCGTCTCACGGGTAGCCGGTGAAGATGCTGTACGCAAGGAGGGGGGGGGGGCACAAACAGACCACCACATGCTGTCAGGTCACTTGAGGTTATCAGCAGCCAAAACACATTCTCATCTGAACGCTGAGACATAAGATCAATATATGATTCATCAGTTTCTTCTCAGCTGTGGGCAGTGCTGGTGTGATTTTTGTAGCAGACACCTGGGAGACTGGACCAAATCTGCACTAACAATAGTGTAATACACACATATATATTTTACTATCGATTATGCCCGAGGCTGATGAGGAAAATGGAAGCTATTGTTGTGGCGCTCACAGACGTGAGAGGCAGATCTGAGCGCCTCAGCTGTAAATAGACGGCTCCCCCTGCGCCTTGGATGTGACTTGTCCTCTCCTCATGGCTGAAAAGGGAAGCAATGTGGAAAAGCTCGGCGCAGAGCAAGCCAATTATAACATTACTCACTGCCTTGCGCTCAATTTCCCGGGGAGGTCCCTCAAAAAGACAAGACAAGCCTCCCTCTCCGATTCCGCTGACATATTTTTGTTTACAACAAGAGACAACCGCATTAACACCCTCAAGGTACCGCATCGCCCAATGAAATCCAGGCAAACGACACTCATCTAAAGCTGCAGCGGCAAGTGCCATGCTATTCTCTTGGATTCTGTGATGCATTTATAGGTTACGTAAGGTGAATGTGTGTTCATGTGAAATTAATGTCCCAAACGATGCTGGATGCAGAGCCGCTGGTTTCCCCTTACGGTATATATTTTTTTAATTTATTTTTAGAAAAATATATATATAATTTTTCCTCTCTCCCCCCCCCACCCCCTGAGTGGGACCACGGCAGCTGACGCCTGCTGTAAATCATATCGCGGTAACAAAAGATGCCGTGTGTTAAAATATCATCTCCGCGCAGCCAGCCTCGAGCGATCCCCTTATGGTTGTGCCATTAGAGTTAATTCCGCAATTCAAAAAAAACAACCAAGAGAGGGAAAAAAAACTCACCCCTTCTTTGTGGTTTATTGTCCTGTCAAGCGGGCCTCTGCGCCATCGATTCTCACTCAGTGGTCTTTTCAGATGCTAAAAGGAGGAGAGGGGGTGGCGGTGGATGGGGTAGGGTAGGGTGCGATGGAGGTGGGAAGGAGGAGGGGTGCGGATGGGGGGTACCGGGGTGGGTGTGAGAAACGGACTGGGAGAGCCGATCACAGCACAAAGGTGGAGAGGAGGAAAATACAGCTGAGGAGACAAGTATCCAGATTCAGCGGCGCGACTGCGGGAGGAGGCTGACCGCGCTGTGCGCTCCGCCAGGCGGCAGACGCTTCAGATGTGTCTGCGCTTCACCGCGGAGCTCCCTCATCCCGATTACTGAGGCTTTTCTTGCATTATATGCATCTTTTAGTCACTCGCTTCTGGTATTTGTAATACATTTGTAGGTCACAATTGTAAAGAAAAAGAAAATCAATGTTTGGACATAAGACATAACTACGGGAAAGTAAAGCAAGCTGCATTCGTGTAGGACTTTATGGTGTTAAGGAAGAAGAAAGTACAACAAGTGCTAACAGAAGATGAGAAAACATTAGCAAATAATGCTTATAAATAAAATGACTGAGGAAATAGTTTTTCGTTTTTTAAAACTATTTCTGCTGCAAAGAGGGTTGCTTAATCACGCACTGTTCAAGAGATCAAGAGAGGAGAAAGTGGAAAAAATGAGGGGGAAAAAAAGAGAAAGGAAATTAAAGGTGGAAAAAGATTGAATGTAGGCCACATATAACCAGAAATAAGAAAAAAAAAAAAGAAGTCTGCTTAAGTATGATCCATGGAAAAACACACACATACACAAAGAGTTATTTGTCTGTGAAATGAGGGATAACGCCAAAGCAAACTAACATAATTAGTCACAGTTTTCAAAAGTTATGCACTAAACTGCCAAAGGAGACTGAGTGTAAGGGGAAAAAATATCAGTGAAGGAGGAAGCTTTTTCTTCGAAACCTTATCCCCATTTATTCTGAAAGGATACAAAACTGTTTACCACTGGACCGAGTCATTAAGGAGCTAATTACAGAGTGCAGCAAGAGTCTGTTTAACTTAAGTTTACGAGATGGTAGCGATACCTGCTGTGATGTATAGCTTGTAGACGGTGCTGACAAAAAAGACAAGAGGGCAGAGGTGAAGGTGCTTAAAATTTTCATTTGGAGTGAACAGAATGGACAAGATTAGAAATGAGTACATCAGACGGACAGCTCAGGCTGAGAAGTAGGAGACAAAGTTAGACAGACAATACTGGACATAGGATGTTGAAGGTGGATGTCAGGCAGGAGAAAAAGCGGAAGACCACAGAGATGTAGTGGAGGAGGACATGGAGAGGGTTGGTGTGACTGAAGAGGATGCTGGATAATGTGAGATGGAGGCTCTATTAAGGCTGAAAAATAACTCCAAGCTATTCATTAATTCAGTCCCTGCATCTAGTTGGGCCAAGTCTCACCTCTAATAATAATAACAAAGAAAAAAAATCATGAAAATCAGTCCGTACTTTTTGAAACCCCCTTTTTTAAACACAGAGCTTATTTGCTTTTGTATTATTGAGCCAAAACTGGAAGCCTCACAACGTGCAGGACTGAAAGGCAAATTATCATTCTCAGCAGCATGTTTCTACATTTGACAAATTGATAGCAGAAGGGAGAGGGGCAGAATAAATAGTGCAGAAAATGAGGAACAAGGCAGTAAAAGAACGCAACTACAAAAAAGAATAATGTAAACAGAAAAGCAGCGGCAAAAAGGGGAAAACTTCACGAGTACTCTAAAGTCAGTCACTATTAGCACTTTTCAACAGCTGACATGCTGTTCAAGAGGGAGTGTAGATGAAAGACATTAAGAATAAAACTAGTAAGAAAACAAAAAATTCCACTAAAGGAAATACAACAGAGATAAAAAAAATAAATAAATAAAAGATGAGCAAAATTCAATTCAAGAAAGAAGAGACAGAACACAGAAATACAGAACATAGGACAATAAGACGAGAGTCTGGAGTTTTGCTATTTAAAGGGAAACTTTATTAAGTCCAACAATAAAATACAAAATACATCCCCCCACATGAGATGAGAAAAAAAAAGTCAAAAACTTCTGAAAACAAGTTACTTAAAACTTTTAAAACAAGTTCAAGACAGGAAAAATAATTCTGATACCCCCCCACTCTCCACCTCCTCAGAAGCTTCACTGCGCTGCCTGCTGAGCCTGACGCCGCAGCAGCACGTAGATCTTCTCTTTGATCCAGTCCTTGTTGTACGGCTGGTACGTCTGCGTGTCAGCACGATACCTGAGGCAGCACCAAAAATTAAATTCAGTTTCAATGTTTTTCTTTTCCCCCCCCTCTGGTTGGCCCAGGATCTTCAGTTTTTTTAATGAAAACATGCAACTCCTTATTTTTAAAAACACCCAACATGAGCAAATAAGTGACCTAAGTAGCGACTGTTCTTCTAGATTTGTCTTTTTGCGAGCTGCGATTAGCTCAGAGGAACTCAAACAGAGTAATCTTGCCTGAATAAATGAGCTTGAACTCCCCAAATTAAGAATAACAAATTGCCCTAAATCACCTGTGGGCAGGTTATTGCAGCTGGCTTGTTCTACATCTCTATAAAGCTTGATGTGGTTTTCACTCACTGCCACGAGCATTAAAAAAATATTAATAGAAACACTGATGCTGGGATGTGCCTGTTCCTGCCAAATGCAGCAGAAAAAAAAGCTGGAAACAAGCTCTTTTTAGAAGGCGAACTTACTGCTAAAGACTTTGTTTCAAATCAAACTGTGTTAGAAAACTGCTGGAAATATCCCTGCAGGGTTGCTCTATGAATTATATACATGTTTTGGCAGCTTTGTGATGGAGAAATCTAAATGAAGGAAATAAGAAAACCCAGCAGATGACAAAAAGATTGAGGGAAAAAAAGGACTGTCATTGATTTGTCATCATCAAAAGATATGGGTTCTAAATAATTTGAGGACAGATTTTAGCTCGAGGAGGGGCTGATCTGTTTTTCTTTAAAAATACAAAACATCAAGTGTGCCATTATAACTATAATATCTTTTTTTTTTTAAGTCTGTCAACATTGCTCATCTAAATTCTTACACCTGAAGGGTGTACAATGAAATGAGATTAATAGGTTAGACAGTTATTTTCTATGTCGCGGGTGGCTCTCTTTTTACCTGGTTAAATCGCCATGATAACTTATGCTGAACACATAACCTGGGGAGCAGGTTTGGTTTTAAAATAGTGTGAAAGTGACACGTTTTCACTGATTCTTTTACTTACAGCATGCTGTAAGCACAATATAGATCCTTTGCTGGAGAAATAAGTTTATATGTGCATTTTGTTAAGCTGAACCTAAAAACAGTAAATAAAGTGCAAACTGGACACCACATTGTCATGGAAATGCACTTTTATTAATTTTGCGATGCATAAATTACATAAATGTTGTTATATTCGGTCCTAATCTGCGGTTAAGCCTCATTTAGCCTGGTGGAACTGCAGCTACTAAAATACAGAACACACAGCAAGAATACCTGTTCAATCAAAAAAAATTATTTCACTTTGATCTGCCGAGAAACTAAAGTGATTTCTACATCTCCTCTATCAGGCTGTGGGACAGCAGCATTTAATATGTTAATGTATCTGGTTAAAAGTTTTAGAGCTCTAATTTGCTGCTATCACTTTAGAATAAACAGCATCCCTGAGAGCGCACTCAGAGATAAAATAATTAACTTGAATTAAAACACATTTCACTGCTCTGTGTGATGAATCCAGAGATTAACGAGTTTCTGCAGCATTCATCTCATTTCTTAATCACTTGTCTTATTGCCCCAAAAAGTTGATTCTGTTCATTTGGCTGTACTGTTTTCGGTGGGTGAAATGCCACTCATCCAAACGACTTATTCAGTCTCAGTCTCTTATAAACAGTAAATTTGCATAATGACTTAAACTAGCACCACTGATGAATGATGGGCTGTGAGGTTTGAAAGCCACAGAGATGTGGTGTCTAGAGAAAATGCATCTAAACTCTTCCGATACTCCTGACACACAAGGGATCACTAAAGATTTTCGCTTAGGCAGCACTTGTTCTTCATCCTTCCTGGACTACCTGGAGCATAACACATCCACAAACATCCCCAAAACATGCCGCGCTAAAAATTGGTCCACCACAAGGATCCGGTCCCCCGACACAAACCTGCCATGATTAAGACATCAAGGCAACGAAACAACCTTTGGCTAAGTGGATAGCATGACACAGAAGAGCTAACTCATCAGGCCAGGGGACTCTGCAGTCTATTTACACCTACAGGCCAGCGGCTACTATTTCAATGATAAGGATGTACGCATCCTGGACAGGAAGGAACGCTGGTTTGAGCGCAGAGTCCATGTACTGACCTATCCACCCATCTTCTTCCGCTTATCCAAAGCCAGGTTGCAGGGGGAGCAGCCTAAGCAGAGAAACCCAGACCTCCCTCTCCCCAACACCAAGGTGTTTCCAGGCCAGCTGAGAGATATAACCTCTCCAGTATGTCCTGGGTCTGCCCCAGGACTTCCTCCCAGTGGGACATGCCCAGAACACCTCATTCAGGAGGCATCCTTTTAAGATGCCCGAACCACCTCAACTGGCTCCTAACGATGTGGTGGAGTAGCGCCTCTACTCTGTTCCATTCCCGGATGGCCGAACTCCTCACCCTCTCTAAGAAAAGGGTTAGGCTACCCTTTGGAGAAAGCTAATTTTCACTGCTTTTATCCACAATCTCTTTCTTTTGGTCACTACTCAAGGCTCCTGACAACAGGTGATGGCAGGGACGTAGACTGACCAGTAAATTGAGAACTTTGCTTTTACTCTCAACCTCCTTTTCACTTCGACTGACCAGTACAGTGCCCATATCACTGTAGCCACAGCAACAATCGGTCTGTCGATCTCCCGTTCTCTCACTTGTGAAAAGAACCCAAGATACTGCCCCAAATGGAGGAGTTAAAGTAACTGGTCACTGACCAGAAGTGGGCACTCCACCCTTTTTCCGGCTGAGGACCATGGCTTCAGACTTGGAGTGCTGATTCTCATTCCTGTGCGTCACACTTGGGTGCAAACCACTCCAGTGTGAGCTGGAGGCCACCACAAGATGCCAAGGCAGCCCTGGCAGAGTCCAAAACTCACTGGGGTCTGACTTATTGCCAGTTATGTGGGCCAAGTCCTTCAGGAACTCAGGGCGAACCCTATCCACCACAAGGGCCCTGCCACCAAGGAATTGATAATATGCCTCAGTGACCTCACATATATTGCACAGAAGTCCAATAAGAGAACACAACTCGAATTCAAATCTGGTAGGCCGTTCTTCCCAGTCACTCCCCTACAGTTCTCACCGTCGTTACCCACGTCAACATTCAAGTCTCCCAGTAAAAAGAAAGAGTCTCCAGGTGGAGCACCCTCAAACACTCCAACCCAGGGACTCCAAAGAAGGCTTGGTACTCTGAACTGTCGTTCAGCGCATAGGAGCAGACAATATTCAAGACCTGTTCCCCAACCAGAAGGTGCAGGGAACAAACCCTCTCACCCACTGGGAAAAACCCTACTGTACAACCAGCAAGCCGAGTGGATGCTAAGATACCCACCCCAGGCCGCCGCCTCTCACCAAGGGCAACTCCCGACTGAGAAAGAGTCCGGGCCCTTTCCACGAGATTGGTTCTGGAGCCTAAGCTGTGCGTGCGCTTAGGTGAGCCTGACCTTATCCAGCCAGTACCTCTCAACCTCACACACTAGCTGAGGCTCCTTCCCCACCAGAGAGGACACGTTCCATGGTTCCACGGTTTATAAGGTTGGGGAAACCTGCATTCAGCTCAGATTGACAAAGTCATTTGAGTGATGAAACGATTCCTCCACTGAAAACGCTACATCCAGATGAACAGAATCAACTTTTTGGGATTTCTTTACCTGGATGATTGAGCATGCATCAAGACTTCTCTTTTTTTTTTAGAACCCCACCCCCCTTTTTAAATCTGTCCTGCCCAGCAGATTTAGCAGGCAGAATCATGAACTGAATGCACTGATGTGGCAAACACTTTTAACACTCTATTGACTCCTCTAGTTTTTTTTAAAAAACTGATCATTCTGTACCATTAGTTAATTATGCTTTGCACATACATAGGTTTAGAAGACATACACAGGGCTGGATATGACAAACAATTTAATAATTTAACATGAAACTTACACCAAACAGCTGAGGTCAGCCAGGTCATCAATAAAGTCAAACAGCTGGCTGATATCGTATGTTATCGACGGACTGTTGGGGTTCATTCTCTTTAAATGCTCCTCATACATCTTGCATACACCTGTGCAGGGGAAAATATGCTATGTTACACTCACAATGAGTAAATATTTCCATATTCACTTGACAATGTTTTGATTTCTAATGCAAATAAGGAATACCTTACAAAATAAATACCTGAAAAGTCTATGATTAGAAATACTGCAGTAAAAATAATAACATAACAGATTAATTCCTTCCTAAAGTCAAAGAAAGATAACTGTGCTACTAGAAACAGGAGATTATTACCATATGAAATGCTTATTTGACAATTACTTGTCAAATGACCAGAGTTTACTGGACAGTTTTAGTTGAACTGCCTGACCACTACAACCAAAAGTTTTCTCATGTAAGTAAACACAAGTTGCATACATGTCGGGTGAAAATAACCAGTTTCCCTTAATATTTTAACACTACAGACTCAAGATAGATAGGAAACATCATGGAAACTTCACTAAGTTTGACTAAAATTCCAGGTGGATGCACGTAAGCTGTGTACATGTAAACAATGAAAGCCTGGAAGTGTGGAGTGGAATTACATATCACTGAAAGAAAAGGCAATACACAAAAGAACAAAGAACCACCAGCTTACCCTCCATACACTCATTGACTGACTCATAATCAGCGTAGGTCCTTCCCTCCGGCCTCTTGGTGGGCTGTACCAGAAGTATGGTGTGAGACTGAAAAACAAAATACTTATTGTTAGTCTGATAATACAAGTCACCTTCTCAATTCAACATCTTCAAATGTCTTTTTTGTTAGTTTGTGGGGGTGTACTTCTGTGTGAATATAGAATCTGAGGCAAAAACAGTTTATAGTTCTAAGAAGCACAAAAGTCAATATTTGCTCTGACCATCTTAGGCTTCTTGTCATGTCTTTGGGAATAGCTCTGCAGGGCTCTTTGAAGGAGATTCAACGCCATTGTTTGGATGTTGGCTACTTTTTTTTTTCCCAATCCATGTCAACATGATACAACAATGCTTCAGTAATAATGAGGCCTGGGCTCTGGGGAGGCCAATCCATGACTGATAGTGTTCTACAGTGTGTTCTTCTACCCAGGTATGCTTTTACTGTATTGCTTGTGTTTTTTTGGGTCATTGTCATGCTGAAAAATTAAGGTGTTGCCAATCAGATGCACTGCTGATGGTTTTACGTAGTAGATCAACATCTGTGCTAATTGTGTTCATAATTCTATCAAATTGGACAAATTTCTCAATTGTACTGGCTGAAATGCAGCCCCAAACTGCAAAACACTCACTGTGGTCACTTTCTCCTGAGTCCTCCTCATATTAATGATAATTTGTACAAAAAACGTAAAATTTTCTTCATAAGACCTGTTCCCACTGATTTTCAGTCCAGGTTTTGTATAATATGGAATACCTCAGCCTTTTCTTCCTGTTTACCCATCTTAAGAATAGCTTCTTATTACCCACCCTTCCACTGAGACCACTTCTGATGAACCCAGTGAACAGTAGATGGAACAACTAAAGGGTCAAATGCATTTCTCAGATCCTGTGTCGGGTCTTTGGTGGAATTATTTATTTATTTGCTATTTCTTAAGGATATAACTTTCAGATATCTGGTCTGAAAGTTATATCCTACCACTTATTTTGTCAATTTTCTTCCATGCACTCTGCACGGCATGCTACGATATGCCAAGTTTTCAGCTACTAACTCTTTGTAGTCATCTTGATGGTGCAAAATTACTATTTTAACCCTGTGTGAGACTGGAGGACTGCTGCTCAAGAACCCCTTAAAAATAGTACAGAAGTTTCTGGCTGACTGGAAGCAAAACATAATTAAATGAGGAGTGGCTTAAGACTTTTGCACAGTTCTGTCACTTACGTTACTAATTTTCAAACATTTTTACTTTTATTTAATGTAATTGTCTTTCAATATAAGGCACATTGAGTATTAAATAAATAACTACATTACATTCAACAAATACATTCCATCTGTTATAATCAAGTTATTACACATGGTATATTAAAATGCAATATTTTGGTTTTGTTTGTAAAAACTACGCAATTTTAGAATCTTATCTGGCTCATTAACCTAGAATGACTAATTCTCATGAAAATTTAGGACTGATGGAGGAATATTAAGAACAGTGGACATTTTTGGGGGCCAACCACAACAACAATTTAAAAAATTGACAAAAATGTTTCAAAATCCAAACGGCCCATTTTGAAATGAATTATAAACAAATAGACCTACACCTAAGCCTACAGCAAACTATTCGTCTAAGTGCTAAGTAAAACTATCTTTAGGCGATAAGCAAGTGGCAAAAAACTGTTAATAAAAGTAATTAAAATAATATTTTCGCCTCAGGCTGCTAGTCTCTCAGTCGTGAATGTGCTTCATGTCTTCAGAGGTTTGTTGGAGCCAAACGCCCACTCATGCTAACTATGCGTTACAAATCGTTTTTACAACAAACCCGGCTCTGCTGAAATGACCCGCTAAAACCGACGCACTGCTTTTGCTCTTCGTACAAATCATTCCTGCAAACAGTGCATCAAAACGTACTAACCATGTTTTCTGACGCTTTTGAGTAGCTCTCTGCAGATTTTCTTAGCTCCTTGCGTCGTCTCCTCTGTTACCCGGAAGAACAACCAGCTGAGAACAAAATGCGCTATTTTAATTCAAGCTATTTGTTTCGGTTTCTTATTACTGCTTCGGTATGGCGATAAAAGCTAACATTTCATCCTTAGAATTTATTTAATTCGACGAGGTTGGCAAAACAATAAAGACTACAAACAAATCTCGAACTGTTTTTTGATCCTGAACATTCGCTGACTCTACAGGAAGTAGTTTGCAGCAGCGGCCGGATGTATTGCGTGAACACAGGAACAACAAAGAGGAGAAAGCACCCGGGTTTAAACCCGACTCGAGAACCCCCAAATTAAGAAAATTATCTTGCGTTCATAGCAGGTAAGTGTCTTTCTTTTAAGGGACCTTTTCAGGAACCATTTGAAATTTGGGTTACGTAACTTACCCAGCGCTAACCACCCGCAGCGGTCGCAGCCTGCTCTATCGTTATTACATTATTGGCTATCGTTAACTAGCCATTTTAGCGAATCTCCAATTAAAAATGACCTCTGTGAGTAGTTATTACAGCTAGATAATCAATGTTACAGCTTACTGGTTTCTCTCTGATAGGCATGTAAAGTCAGCAAGAAGAAGGGATCAAATAATACAGATTTTGGATTTCCCGGCGTGTAATCAGCAGCGTGAACGTTACATTCCCATAGATGTTTTATTTTTATTTTTATGGCCTTCAAAGATATCTTCAAGTCTTCAAGTACAGGTTCAAATACAATTCTCACGAGTCTCTGTATACACAAGAAGAGTTACTAATCAGCGTAATCATTCTTCTTGTATACAATGGCTGTGAAGTGAACACTGCCCTTGTCTGATCTCCTCCCCCCAAAATGTGTGTGTACATACACACACATTTTGTATATATTGATTGATTGAAGTTCGACCAAGGCTAATTTGTGGCTCAAATGTTACCTTGACATATCGTGTTGTTATCTCTTAAAACTGAAGTCTTATCAAAATCTATTTCCTCCTTATTTTACAATAAGAAAGGCCTCTCTGTGGAAAGATAGACACATCGACATAATTCAGCACAATCAAGGTTGTTATTTAAGCCTGATATTTAAGTTTATCCTAGTATTTAAAATGTTTTAATTAAAATGGAATGACTGATAAGTCTTCGAAACGATTTCACAGGTAATATTTTTGAGAAATAACTGGAACTGTTTAAAATATGAGAAGAATGTATTTTTTAAAAAAAGTGTGAAATTGTCTTTTAAAATGATTTCCAACTCTGCGAAACACTGAATTCCACCACTAAGTAAATTCCTACCACTTAATTAGTGCAACTTTAGTATTTTATATGGGTCTTAGGTTTTTTAACATGCATTTTTAGGTTGGCTTTTAACATTTTTACAGTGGCCAGTAGACAGGAAAGTAGTTAAGATGAGCAGCAAAGGGCTGTGGATCTGAATCAAACCTGGGCCGCTGCGGCATATGGTTGCATGTTCATGCTGTGAGCTATCCGACACCCATATTGGTCTTGTGTTTTGTAACAACATGCACACGCAATGGAACTCTGATATTCACTGATATTTAACATGTTTTCTGATTAATTTACTTTTGTCACTGTCCCTTTCATTTCACATAACAAATTTGCCTAATCTAGTTTATAATCTGCACAAAACATGACTCTCTCTGTCTTTACACGCTTGATTTATTCCTGTGTTGGTGGTTATATGTTCTATTGACCCATTTCTCTTTCATCAGGGTTGAAAAGTTCCGGTTTGCATGTAAGGACAAGAGTCCACCGAGCCAACAATGGCGAACAATGCAGAGGATATCGAAAACAATATGGTCAGTATGAAATAAAGTTTCACAGTGGCTCTAATGCTATATCCGTCTATTTTAATGTAATGATTAATGATTGCCACACAAGAGTCTCAGTAAGAGGGAAGTAAAGTTTCGTAGTCATTTTGTAACGTCATGTGCTGTTGAGTAGTTTTAATTGAATCATTTAATTTGGTCTCTGTTACAGTAAATTGTCCAGGACAGGGTGATTATATTCTGATAAGGAGCAGTGTGTTTCCACTGACAGCACAACCATTAACCTTTAAATCATACATAGAAGCTTTAGGAACAAGTTGGCTTTGTGCTCTGAAGTTTGCTGTTACTGTAAACAAAGGCATTTCCTCCTTCGTGGAGTGAATAAGTCAAAGTCCCTTTTTACTGTCATAGTGCACTTAACAGTGCTTAGCCTTGTGCTTTACAACAGTTGAACTCATACACTGCATCTATATTTCAGCTAAGGGAACACTTTGTTTCTGTCTTCCAGCCAGATTTGTCAGAGTGACAAGTCTGGCTAGGAAGGGCGTGCTGTTACAGTATCACTACATACCTGGTTAATTTATTCAGAAAAGCAGTCTGTATCTCTTTTGTCCTTGGGACCAATATTGGCCTAATTCCCAGGACTGAGACACAAAGCAGCATACCACACAGCGAGGTCATTTTTGCACAGCAGCCTGTTTAAAAGCTCTGGCAGCTTTCACTACTCAGATCTCTGGAGACGCCTCCTGTCTTCATTTCTGTGTACCTGGTACAATTGCTTCATGTCTAGGCTGCCGCATGTCTCGACTCGTCTGGCAGCCTGACAGTTTTAGTTCACACAGTCTCCTTGAGTTGCGTCCTTATTTTGTCCTGACGGGACAGATCCTCAGGGTGAGTGGGAACAAGCACGCTGCTGTTATCCTTGGAGCAAGAGAGGCGGTGAGCCAGTCAAGTGCACATATGGATCATCTGATAACATTTAGTTTTAATCTTTCACATTTTGGTGTGCATTTGTTTTCAATTTAAGCAAATAAAGTGGCTAAATGAAAACATTTAATTTGCCAATATAAAGAAGAAACTACTTTTGGCTGCTTCTGTAATCATAAGGTGGTCACCACAGCGTTCCTGGCACAACCCTAAAGGGATTTGTGTCTCCTCCTGTGATTGATCTGGGGATCTTTCATTTGTTAGGCAAATGTGTACACCACTAGACATTTGTGTGGCAAAATCTTAGTTCAGAGATTTCATTATTTATGTGTAAGATACATTTTTTAACTCTATCATAGTAGGTAGGGGCTGATAAAACTGTCTGAGGGAATTTTATTTAGTAACGGGAGGCATAACTGTGTGTGTGTGTGTGTGTGTGGTTGTTTGTTTGTTTGTTTTTCACACATTTCAAATATGGCTCTTTTCCTGCATCAGCAGAACCAACAGGAGGCTAACAGATCCCCAGATTCCACCCAGAAACCACAAGAAACTGGTGTGCCCAGAGCGCGGTCCAGAGGAGGTTCAGCAGCTGGTGCTGGAGCTGGAACTGGAGGAGGAGGTGATAGTGGCGGTGGAGGAGGTGGCAATGGCACCAGCCCGGAGCAGAATGGGCAGCCCCCCGCTGCTCCCGCTCCAAGAGTGGTGGAAAGAGAGGAGGAGGATGAGGAGGAGCTGACTTTGAAATACGGGGCCAAGCATGTCATCATGCTTTTTGTCCCAGTGACGCTTTGCATGGTGGTCGTCGTGGCAACCATAAAATCTGTCAGCTTCTACACCCAGAATGACGGGCAGAGATTGTAAGTGCTGTGACCCATTTCACACTGATTGTAATAGGGAAATGAGATGATCCAAGGCTCACATTAGAGCCTCTGTTTGAATGACATGCAGTGCAGGTCAGGAGAACTGCCACTAGGTATAGATAATGTAATGTGCTTGTGTCCATCCTTTGGGCATGTAGACAGTAATACGTGTAGCTTTGTTAATGCTTAAGATCTTTATAGAGAGCCTGAATTTGGCTCAAACCACAGAAAGATAATCTTACATATCTTTAGTTTTTCTGAAGACTTTAATGCCCCTGAATCATCTGCTCCAAAACTGTAACTGTACTGTGTGTGTGTGTGTGTGTTTAATCTGTCACTTCAGGATCTACACACCATTCCCTGAAGACACAGACACAGTAGGACAGAGAGCCCTCAACTCCATTCTGAATGCCACCATCATGATCACTGTAATCATCGTTATGACTTTGGTGCTGGTGATGTTATACAAGTACCGCTGCTACAAGGTACAGATTAACACCTCTAACATCTTGCTGCACCACGTATATAGTCTTATTAGCTGCACCCTAGAGTGTAAAAACACTTAATCTTTCAAACCTTTGTTACAGGATGTGTTTAAACTTGTTAAAGTTGGAAAGACATAGTTTCACTAGGAACATAGTGTTCGTGATAATTTGTTATTTAGCTGTACGGCTTAGATAAAAAAACAAAAAAAAAACAAATACAGAAATCTCCTGTGGAAAAGCGCCAAACACAAAACATGTTTTAAGTTGTCTGTCAGTTGGTGTAGATCCCCAGTCAAGTTGTAGAAATATGATTTCAGGAACTGTGACTGTGTTAGAAACAAAATAAAGTTGGTAAGGTGTGGCTCGAAATCACTGCTTCCTTTATCAAAGCTCCTTCATTATTATTGAAAGGTTTAGTTTTTAATCAATACTTGACTTTTGCATTCATAATTTTTGTTGAATTAGCAGAGAGTAGTTATAAGAAACAGACACCATTGTTTTCCCTTTCCATTGCTAGAATGCACAGCATGATGGATACATTTACACATTGAGTTGGAGACTAAAATAAAAAATACAGGGATTAAGTGTGATGAAATATATAGCAATTTAATCATGGAGTGATCACAAATACAAATACAGCTCTCATTGATGCTGTTTTCTGCTTGTCCATTGTGTTTCCTGTGGTCTACCTTGTATTAAACATGGCTTTGCAACATATATAAAAGTAAACCGTCTGAGCTAAAAGCACAGGCTTCAGACTGCTGCAAACACAGATCAATTTTTGCTATTCTTGGGCTGTATGTGATGGCAATAATACAACATCTCTCATACGGTCATCTCATGAACACCGCTCTGTAACCACAGAAGCCCCACCCACAAACCTTCTGCTGGCAAAGCAAATGCAGCTATACTACAGGATAAGTGGTAAGAACATGGACTGGAGTACATCAGAGAACCAACTCCCATTACATGAGATTTTTAGGGTGGAAGAAATGGTAGCAGAAATTGAGTTGAATGAGTGTTGGAGAAAATGTGAGCCACATATTAGTGACCATAATCACATATTTTGGTCATACCCTGAAGTAAAAATGTTTCAGGAGGAGAGATTAAAGAGACTCAAATTTTCATTAAAGACCCAAAGGCGACTCCTTTTGGGTCAAATATTGTAGTTTAAATCAAATTCTAGATACAGAGTCTTACAAGCACAGATTCGGTGAAATATTCTGTAAATAATGCGGATTTTTGTTCTCACAGGTGATCCAAGGCTGGCTCTTCCTTTCCTCTCTCCTCCTGCTCTTCTTCTTCTCCTACATCTACCTCAAGTAAGCCACACAACTTAACTTTTAATGCAGTTGTTACAAACATTTCAAAGTGTCAAGCAGTTTAATTCATTATGCTTTCACTCTGTCCAAACAGAGAGGTTTTTAAGACCTACAATCTGGCCATGGACTACGTAACCCTAGCGATAATAATCTGGAATTTCGGAGTGGTGGGGATGATGTGTATTCATTGGAAGGGACCTCTGCGGCTCCAGCAGGCCTACCTCATCATGATCAGCGCCCTGATGGCCCTGGTTTTCATCAAGTACCTGCCAGAGTGGACTGCCTGGCTCATATTAGCTGTCATATCTGTCTACGGTAAGTCTCGCACGCTGCTTTTTGACCTCTGTGTTCTTTAAAGT
The DNA here is from genome assembly GCF_000239375.1 of Pundamilia nyererei. Classification (NCBI taxonomy): domain Eukaryota; kingdom Metazoa; phylum Chordata; class Actinopteri; order Cichliformes; family Cichlidae; genus Pundamilia; species Pundamilia nyererei. The sequence continues at coordinate 2,990,713 of NW_005187471.1, forward strand.
CTTCATCAAACCTTTGAAGATGTTTTTGTGTGCTAATGCCCAGTCATCTGGTTTCTTTTAGCGGTTGCGCTGGATAAAAGCATGAAGGGGGAAAAAAAAGCTAAACTTTAAAATGTCACTTTTAAGATATATAAACTTTTGATTTTTAAACAAAAACTTTTTAAGCAATTGAGCCTTTTCTATATTTTTGATAAATGAATAAACTCTGAAATAAAACCTAATCTTGACCAATCCGTTACACCTTTAACTAAACACCGCTGTGCAAATGTATTCTTACTTATAGGAAAAATTTTTCTCTCTGCAGTGGTATGTATGCAAGTGTCGAAATAACTCATTGCTAGAGGGAAGAATGTTTCTCAAGAGCTAAAACGTTTACAAAAGTACTTGAAAATGGGGTGAAAAGTCTGTGAGGAATGGAAATGTGGGGGCAGAAGGGCTAAAAGCCAAACCTGATATCCAGAGAGCACACACAGATGCTCAAACTGTCAAATCAGTGGTGGCAACAAGAAACACATAGATAGATTAGGAGTCAGTCACAGAGGAATTTTTGAGTTAGTGTTCCAGGCTTAAATCAATAAACTTTCAATAAACTAGGAAATAAACCCTTTAGAGATTTGGGACTGCCAGAAACTGTGCATGTTAACTTAAGCTCCTGCCCCTTGTTCATAGAAGATATCACATCAGGTCATTTGGCCTCTTAAAGAACCCTCTGTTCAGTAGCTAACATCCTTTTTCTGGCCTCTGTCGTCTTTTCTCTTGCAGATCTGTTGGCAGTGCTCTGTCCCAAAGGGCCTCTGAGGATCCTGGTGGAGACTGCTCAAGAGAGAAATGAGCCCATCTTTCCAGCTCTCATCTATTCTTGTAAGATGGACAATGTCCGCAGGCCTACACCACTACATTTAGTAACATTTTATTGCATTAAAACAAAGATGGGCAAATGAAATCCTCAGTACCTTTACTTAAAATGTTATTTTTCTTCTCATACTTAAACTCTTTCCTCTTCTGTAAGTGATTTAATTTCATTTTTAGCATTTTAAATGATTTCATATGTAGATTAAGAAATACCAATTCTACTCTAAATGTAATGTTTCCAGTGTTTCCGTTGTGTTACAGTTAAATCCATGACTTGCTGAACAAACACAGTTTTTGTAGCTTTGGACCTGTACACCACCACCACCACCACCACCACCACAGTGGATTTAATTTCAAACAATCGTAATGTTTTTAAAGTGCAGATTTTTGCTGATATTTAAGGGGTTTTAAAAGCATATTACATCAAGAACTTAGGAATTACAGGTATTTTTATACACAGTCCCCTTTCTTCAGTGGCTCAAAATTAATTGGACTTTTAAATGACAGGAGAGAATTCATCTCTTGTTATTTCATGACAAATTAAGCAGACATAATGCCTAAAATTGATTTAAAGAGGTAAATTTGTAATTTATAGCTTAAATAGCACGGTAATATAATTAATTTCATCACTAAGAAAACAACTTTGCAACGTCTGCCTGAAGAACATTCATCAGGAGCTCGGCACATTTGTTAAGGTCTACAATCAGGGGACGCCTTCATAACCGGAAATACAGAGGGTTTACAACAATGTACAAAACACTGTTTACGCTCAAGAACAAAACGACCAGATTAGACTCTCCCAGAGTCCCAGTTCTGGAAAAAAATCTTTGGATAAACAAAACGAAGACTAACTTGTAACAAAATGATTGAAAGAGAAAAGTATGGAGAAGAACACAAATTGATCATCTGCCAAAGAAAACCACATCATCCGTCAGACATGGTGGAGGTGGTTTTATGCCATGGCCATGTCTGGCTGACAATCGGGTCACTAGTGTTTAATGATGATGCGACTGCTGATAGAAGTAATAGGATGAATGTGAAGTGTACAGGGCTGTAGTAGCTGCTCTGATTCAGCGAGATCTAAGAACTAGCAGAGCTTACTTTTCATTTACTGCAGATTAAACGGAGAGCAGAAAGACCCACACACATGCAGCATTGAAGGTAGCTATAGCAAAGGCCAACATTTAATAATGTCCGTTGATTCTAAATATCACGGCGTCATTAACTGCAAATGATTTTCCTCCAGTTAGTAAAAACAATCATTATATTTTACATTATGTCAGTTTAATTTGAGCCTCAGAAAATGTAGGACTGTATAAAATTGGCTGCAACTTACATGGTTAATACAACTTGCGTTAAAGTCCTTGAAATAAATCTGAAAGTCTGCACTTCAGTCACATCTCGATTGTTTTTTGGTTTAAAATTCTCTGTGGTGGTTTTACGGAGGCAAAACTACAAAAACATGTACACCAGCGGTCTCCAACCTTTTTTGCGCCACGGAGCAGTTTATGCCCGACAATATTTTCACGGACCGGCCTTTAAGGTGTCGCGGATAAATACAACAAAATAAAACTAGTACCGGTACCGAAACAAAGAAGATTTATTCATAACACACGTGAAAAGACCCAGGAAAACCGAGTTAATGATAAAAACGATAACAAAATGACGCTGAAAACCGATAAAAACCCTGAAAACCATACATTTCACACCTGAGCCTCTACTCTCATGGCCCGGTACCAAACGACTCACGGACCCGAGGCCCGGGGGTTGGGGACCGCTGATGTACACGTTAAGGACCTAATTGTGTATAGTCAGTATCACACATCCTGCTTTAAACAGTGAGACCTTAACCAATCACCTCCATTCAAACACTCAAATGTTTTTAAATATCATCAGAAACTTCAGCTACCTTCAGCACAGTTATTTCTAATGAAACTTCTTCTGCTTTCAATAGTTCAAATAATCTTAAATTTAAGCTTTGTTTTAGAATGTCTGCCTTCCCTTAAACAGATGGTGTTTCCTTTAATGGACACTTCAACTTCATATAGTGCTTGTTTTTTTGTTTTGTTTTGTTTTTTTCAGCTCATTTTAAGATGTGTTTGTAGCACTCTAGCTTCAGCTGTTGCTAACTTATATTTACCTTTTAAAGGCTCTTAACACAAACCGATCTCCCAAACCTTCTTCTCCAGCTACGATGGTGTGGCTCGTCAACATGGCGGACACAGACAGGCCAAATAGGAACTCGACAGAAGCAGCTTCGCCTCAACAAGAGCCTCAAGAAGGTAACTAACAACTCAAAGAGATGGACTGCGCTTGACTTTGGTGCTCGACGGTAGGGCTGTACGATAAAACGATATATATCGGATGACGATATAAAAACGTCTATCATTTCATTTTACGCTATCGTTTGTTTCGTGGTGTCGCAAAATAAACTGTTTACGGCAATATTTTTTCACCGTTTTGATGGTCACTGTAGTGGCTATATTCATTTCTTAAAGTTCTCTCTTTCTCTTATATTTAATATAACCACACTACGGACGGACAAGCGACTGTTTTTATGCGGTGTCATTAGCAACAACGGCGGTCAAACCATCGAGTCCGCTTGTTTATTTTCCACATAAACCTTTCACAATAAAGCTCAAGATCCTGTTGAGACTTTTCAAAATAAACTGAATCACGTGAAAGAGTGTGCAGAGTATTTACGGATGAGAAGCAAAAAAGAGCCGTCAGGTGATAAAAAATAAACCTTTGACTCAAACGTTAGAACAGGCTTTTCCCCGCAGCACACTGTGTAATAAATACAAAGAAAACGGCGGCCGTTACATCTTATGTCTAAAAATGTATAGTTTCATGCATCTGTTAAAACACTCGACTTCAGGTACAAGACGCCTAGCTGGAAACACTTCACGCAAATCGAGCTGCCCGAGATTCACAGAATTTACAGACAATGTTAAAATTTTGTGACTTATATCGTTATTGGACGATAGATGTTTTATATCGGGATATGAGATTTTGGTCATATCGCACAGCCCTACTCGACGGTTACTTTTCAAACCTGACTGGTATCTTTTTTTCAGCACCAGTGGCATCTCCGGTCCCATCGAGTCCGTCACAGGATGATGGAGGTTTCAACCAGTCCTGGGTCAGCCAGCAGGAGCATCGACTGGGGCCGCTCCAGTCCACCGAGGAGACCAGACGGGAAATCCAGCAGATGCCCTCAGCGCGTCCTCCTGTTGAAGAGGACGATGAGGAGAGTAAGTGGTGAAACAATATTGAACATTATGGCCGACTAATGTGTGGTTACTGCTGGATCTTATGTAGTACTAAGTACACAGGGCAGATGGAAGCATAAACAGAATGTTAAGTAATGGAACAAGTATATTTACTAACGTTGGCGTCCATGCAGGATTGCAGATTTAAGCCCAGTATTCCCTGCAACTATGTGGCTTTGCAGCGGTGAATTATTCCACTCTATTCTACAAGTATTACTTAAAATGGGCAAAGATCCTACCTGCGTTTTCTGAAAACAGCTGCCTGCTGAAACATAAAATATTTTGTCGTGCTCCATAGAGTTGAGCATCATACTTTAAATCATCCAGATGAGCTATTAAGTAAAAACAAAACCCGTCAGGGTCATTTTTAGATTTTAAAAGTGTAAAAAATTGAAAAGCCGGGTTTGGTAATTCAAACCTGTGAATTCTCACATTGTCTGCTTTCTTCTTCTCAGCGTGTAATCATCAGCTTTCACTTCCCTCTTCTACTCAGACATTAAACATTTTAGGAATGTTTTTAAGTATTCCCTTTTCTGTGAAATTGAGGGCATGTGTGAATGGAAGTATTTTGGGACTGAGAAAATTAGGAAGCGATTATTCAAGGAAATTGCTAGTGTTCATCTCTGTGCTATATTGAGGCCAGTGCTCGTTTTAACTTAAAGCTTCAGTAAATATGGGGTGAGCGATCTTGTTTGTACAGTAATTACACACAAGGAAAGGTTTCTGTAAGGGTTATAGGGTGTGTGGCTGAAGCAAAACTTGTTTGAATTGACTCCACCCTGAATGTGGCGTCCCTCTGCCTCCTCAGGGGGTGTCAAGCTGGGACTCGGAGACTTCATCTTCTACAGCATGCTGGTGGGAAAAGCCTCAGCCACGGCCAGCGGCGACTGGAACACCACCCTCGCCTGCTTCGTAGCCATCCTCATTGTGAGTGATCAGCTGTTTATTTTGGTATCAAACTCGACTCACCGCAGTTTCAACCCTCTCTCGGTGCACAGTACCCACCCCCTTTTATGTAAACCTCTTGATTACATAATAAGCAATTTTTTGCCTCCTTCAGCGCTGATTTTGTTTGGTATACAATTACTCAGTGTGCTATTTCCAAAGTGTTTTATTTTGTCTGTCTCTGCCCCCGCAGGGCTTATGTCTGACTCTGCTCCTCCTCGCCATCTTCAAGAAAGCACTCCCCGCTCTGCCCATCTCCATTTTTTTCGGCCTCGTCTTCTATTTCGCCACAGATAACTTGGTACGGCCCTTCATGGACAAGCTGGCGCTACACCAGTTCTACATTTAGCAGGACGCTGCCCTGATAACCCTCACCCACATAGCTCTCCGGCCAACAACATGAGAGCAGCTCCTTCACAGCCGGGGAACAAAGAGCGATGCTGGGGCCCCTCCCGCCCCCACATCCCCTCCTAAGAGCTCATGATGCTGGGACACAAGTTGTTTTTTCTCTGCCTTTTTTTCTGGCACCGAAGGAGCGTATTCTCCACAACAGCTGTTCTTAAACCTTTGTATTTCTGTGTTAAACCAAGAAGCGACGCTTCTCGCTCGGCTTGGGATCTCATCTTCAGTTCGTTCGCTGATCAACAGCTTCAGGCGCAGTCCAAACCCAGTGGGAAGCTTTTACTTTTATTTATCCAGGGAAGCTTTACAAGAGCTCATCCGCTCCTTTCTCAGCAGTGCCCATTTTTTTTCTTTTTTTTGCATACACACAGACCCCCCCCCACACACACACACACACACACACACACACACACACACACACTCAAAACTGGGAGAAGCCCAGTCCAACCGCAGTCTTCTACAGCTGTGGCTTTACAGCAGGTGCCTTCCTCAGGGACACCTTAGCGGTAGCTGTTGAGCAAAGGGAGACGTGTTCATGAAATCTTCCTTTAAAGACTTTGAACAACCTTCCTGTCACATCTGTTTGCATTACTGCAGAGCTACCACTGGCCCCGAACTAAACCGAAGATTACCAAGCCTTCATCAAACGAATGGACACTCAGTGATGATAGTGATAATAGATAGAAATGTGTAGTTTGATTGTGTATAAGATATCAGTCACCGGAGTGTGCTTTTCTCACTGCTAAGAATGGTTAAAAAAAAATCACTTTAGACACGCAGAAGTCTGAAGCAGGTGTGATTTACATTGATGTACGCTGAAATGGATGCTTTGATCATGTGAGGCTCTTCCTTATGTGAATAGTAGAGACTTTTCTCTCTTGGACTGAATAATAAGTGTTATTGTGGCACCCATTACATAATTTCACCAAGTTTTCTGCCCCCAGTTTTAAATGGAATCAGATTTGAATTCGCAGCTCGTAGAGGGAGGAAAGAGCACTACAGTGACACTCTCACACCTGAGACTTGTCTGCCACTGAGGAGCTCTGCTGGAGCAGCCGGTGGTTCAGTGCCTTGCTCAAGGGCATTTAAGTAGTTGTTGTTGTAGGCCAGAAACATCCTTTTCTTTCTTTTTCCCTTGTCTTTATTTTTATTTTTGTTTTCCAACCTGTCGATTGGGATTGTAACCTGTGATCATATGGTCACAAACTCTGAACCTTTAGGCTATAGCTGCCCTCATGATGCTCGCCTGGTGCTTTTTGGAACTATGCTACATCGATACTGAAATGATTTTACTTACAAGCAGATACAGTTATGTTTTGTTTTGGGTTTTTTTTTTTTCCAACATATGCAGAAAAGAAACAGTACTTTTAGAGACATGACTGTATTCACTGGATTCCTGCCAGTTTATTAAAACCTGCGAGCGTGTGAAAACAGTGACAAGCGTCAAAACCTGATAAGTGAACGAGTGCATCTATTTCAATTTGACACCTCAATTTGCAAACAACTTAATCTCCACTTATGAAGCAGACTGCTTTAGTCGGATTAAAACCAAATACTTTCATTCAAAAATTTAAAAAAGCGATATGATATGTGTAAGAACAAAAAGCCTGCACATTACTTTGGAGGGTGACCAGCAGTTCTGTTATTCCACTAGAGGCTCATGCTTGCAAAGAGAAGAATTCAAGAGGTGACATTTTAAACAGACCGTTTTTTTCCCCCCTTTTGGTTTTTGGGAATGACCTGGGTAACTGGCTTTTTTTTTTTTTTGTCCTTCACATGCTTATGTGTGTTATGCAAGGTTCCTCCAATTCAAATTTTGTTCTTTTTTTTTTTTTAATAAAAAAATGAACAATAAAATTGAAAAAGCCTTTTTTGTTTTATTGTTGCTGCAGTTTCTTATCAGACATCTGCTTCTATATCCATTCTCAACCTGTACAAACGGTGGGACCACAGTTATAGTCCTGGAAGTCTTTGCTCTTTCTGCTACTTACAGTTCATAGCTAATGCATCGGGCCACCACCAAATGTATGGTTTACACCACAGCTGCCCTAAATTAACAGAATTGTGAATTAATGTCTCTGTATCTTGATTCTGTTCATCTGGAGCGTTTTCAGTGGGAGAAACATTTTGTCACTCATCCAAGTGACTTCTTCAGGCACTTGGATCAAATATTTAGTTAAGCAGATGAATCGAGATAGAAACAAAACAGGATATTTAGTCATTTCAGCACAAAAGCTATAAACTAGATTGTTCTCTTTTTCATTTCCGCACCCCACAAAGGTCAGGATCAACATCAACCTTCAAATAGTTGAAAAACACTTTAGCCTTTTTTGATTTTCAGTGAGCAATCCCTCATGAGATTGTCGCAGAACTACACGGGTCGGTGGGAACATTGTGGAAATTCCTCGGCGTGCTGGTAAACTGGCATCCCGCACTCAGCATCCCCTGATGCCAGCTGGCTGGCAGACGCAGTTGGCATGTAGCCTGGGGCACTGGCCGCTTTTGCTGTCACCATGGGGATTGTTTGGCCTCGCTGGCTGGGACAGTGGCAGTTTACAGTATGTGGCAGTATGGCAGTTTACCCAGAATATTTAGCCTCATACTGTGACTTACCTAACAAGCCCTCAGTGAGGCCTCCTCCTGGCATGCAAATCCTGCAGCTCGACCGGTGAACACCTACGAGTTAATTCCATTATGCTTTCCTTGCACTGATTCCAGAAACCTGCTCTGTTCAGATTAAGTTATACCCTGCACTTGAAGCTCTTTTGGGCTTCTCACCAAGGGGGAAAAAGATTCAAACTTATTTTAGCTTTCTCCCTTCAATGAAAGACACGCAAGTCTCATGTGCTGCACTGACATAGATATAGACACTGCAAATATTAAAAGTGAAAATGCACAAAAATTAGACTTTATGGATGTGCAAGTATTTGCTGGAAAAGTGCAGTAAATCCCCTCATAGACGTTTACACTATGAAGGGCATCCATAGTACCTGTCAGTATTTAAACCACTGACAAGTGAAGTGAATAACACTGATTATCTTTTTACAATGTCACCTGGAAAAGTTGTGAGATGTAACTCTGCAGATGAACAGTCATTAACGAGACTGAGACTGTCATGACTGGACAGCTGGGTCAGAGCATCACCAAGATGGCAGATATTACCAGGTTTTTCCAGCATCCAGTGATTAGTGTGTACCAAACGTGGTCAAAGAAAGGACAACCGGTGAACTGGTGACAGGGTCATAGGCAGCGAAGACTCATCAGTGTGTCTGGTGATGTCTGCAGATGATGTCTGCACAATAGAAAAAGAAGTAACAGAAACAGAGTGCATCTCATAGACCAGTCAGAGTGGAGCACAGAGCAATGGAACGTGGATGAAACCCACTGTGGTGCGTTCAAGTTTACCTGGGAAAGAGAAGGAGGCAGGATCTATGAGAAGAAAGCTATCAGGTGGAGGTAGTATGATGCTGGGTAATGTTCTGCTTGGACACACTGTGTCCTGGTACTCATAATGATGTTACTTTAATCTCTACCGTCTATCTAAGAGCTCAATACAACTGAGCATCTGAAACAGGGGTCAGGGGGACCTACACTACAGGCAGGTACTTTTAATTAATATAGATTCATACATAGGACACATTCATATTGGTTAATACTAATGGTAAGCCAGCAAGTAAGACTTAACACTTCACATGAAAGCTATAACTTTCCACATCCCTCTGTGGCTGTGGCTGTTTAAGCTCCTTTACTGGGCATGTGAGACCACAGAGTGAACTGAGGTAATCTGCCAATCACTGTCATCCTCTAATGGGAGTCGATTTAGCCAGGAGACTTTGTGGCTGTGTATCACACCTGTGCACGTAAGAGGTTTCCCAGGATAGTGCTAATAAGGAGATTATCGTGCAGGGAGGGACGTCTTCTGCATGTGAGACATGCAAGGAATTGAGGATTAGGCTTCGTTAATCGCTCTGCGCAGACAACAAGCGCAGACACTCAGCGGCACGGGAGAGAGGACACGAAGCTTGGACAAAAAGAGCAGAAAAGCCCGTAAAGGTGAATAAATAACCATCAGAGATGTCCAAGGACAAGCTGGAGAGCCTGGTGAAGCGTATGGAGGAGACGCTGTCGGAGATGGAGCAGCTGAAAACGCACTGCGGAAGGCAGAGCGAGGAGCTGAGCCAGCTGGTGGTGGAGCTCCGGCGAGAGAACCAGGAGCTGGTGGAGAAGTACAACCAGCTCGCTGTGGAGATGAAGGAAGCCAAGGAGATTATAGAACAGCTACAGGACACAAAATATGCCTTCAATGCAAAAGAAAGGCAAGCTCAGAAGCTCAGCAGGCAGCTCTGAGGGCCCACATGCAGAGTGGGAACCCGATGTGACCCAGTCCTGTAGGAAAACCAGACTGGAAGGCGAATGGAAAAAGAACAAAGTATTGCTCGTTGAAGATGATGTCTAGAATCTGGGTGGGCATGCAAAATAAACTGGGCACAGCTGTTTCCTTTAACATATAGAGTGAACATATGTGTACATTTAATGCCTGCGGCAGAGTGGCTGTAAAGCTTAGTAATTTGAATGTAACTTAAATCCTGTGGCTTAGAGTCCTTTTAAAGCTGCAACAAGACTTAATGACCAGGAATAAAAACCGAAAGTCTTTAAGAGATGTGGATGTGGAAAGTGTGGACTTGAAAATGGGTGAAGATTATGCACAGAGTAGAATTATGCTCATTAGATTTCTATAATTAAAACAACATTCCTGGAAGCTAAGATACACTTCCCTGTAAAGTTATTACAGGATAAAAGCCACTGGATATTATTTTTAAGTGGGTGGTCAGCTATTTTTGGTTGTGTCAAGGACTAAAAATAACTTGACTTGCTATCCCTCCCGCCCACAGAAAGAGTGCAAATACAAGAAAAACAGAGAAAATGTGCTTTGATTTGTTGTTCAGCATGTTTAAATTCTAAACATCTTATGCATATAAGACTGACAGTTGCTTGTGTTAAGGCTTTTTGCATCATGTTAATTTACAATTTTAATGGTTTTACACTGCATAAAAAAACTGATGTAGTCAAACATGTGCATTAAACATGCATTCTTTCTGAAAGCCAGCAGGTGGCGACTTCACTGATTTTGAAAGGAAGTCCGATTGTATAAAAGGTTCTGAGAAATGAGCCTGATTTTCACTTGATTTATTTCCTCTGTAAAGTTTTAATTGCTAGTTTAAAGTCTCAAGGAGCACAACCTCACGATCATTTTCAAGTTATAGTCATATTTAAAGCAAAACTAACGATATATCAGGGTACGTGTTAGGGTGCGGTGACTTTGTAATTGCTCTCATCATGTATTGTTTTTGGGGTTTCAGTCAAATCCACCCTTTGCCTACTTTTAACAAACCCAGATAGGGATGATCACCACAAGGCTTAAAAATCAATCCACAGAAACAGTCTGTGGGTGTGGCTGCCTTAAGCCTTCTCAGGCAGAGCAAAGGAGCAGACTCAGTGCTGACAGCTATACAAAAAAATCGTTCTCTCTCAAATCTAATTTGTGGCATTTTGTTGTTTTCTTGTACTTTTGTCCATAAGAGTAAAATTCCATACAGCTGTTTTGAAAAACATTTGACCAATCACATCTCTGCTGACATCTTGTGAGACAGCAATGACACACGTGTGCCTAGATTTTTAAAAAAATATTCCACAACTCTGACTTCAAATCATCTTCACCTGTTAATGTTCAGTTAATATATTCTACAGAACACATCAGGGACCTTAATTTGCCCTGAAATCTGAGCTCACTGCCGTGAATCACAGCACAGATCTTCAAACATGCACTGAGATTCATGTACTGTAGGTTTAAAACTCATGTCACAGGTGACCTTTTGCCTCCCACAGCAGGCACATCGCTGCCTTCAAGGACAAAACATATTCAAGATGATAAAGGACATTATTGTAAGATAACAACAGGAGACTTCAGTCACTGAGGTTTGCATTTTGCTTGTTTCACCTGACTGCATCCTGACTTTGGATCCTCTCTTCGATATTCCTCACAAGCTTTCTCAGTAGTTGAAATCCAACACTAATCAACACTCTGATTGTGAGTATGTACAAAGTGAGTGGTACTGCAAAAAGTTCCTTTAACTCTAGAGAGTTTTGCAGTGTTGAAACTGTAGAAGATATCAAAATTGTTTGGATTGTAAAAATACTTTAGGAGGAGAACAATATAGATTAAAAAAAAGGCCAGTTCAAAGACGTTCGTCATCAAATGAATGTTGGAACAAGCTTGTGTAGCATGCCTTCTTCCAATGACAACAACTCTGAGCTGCTTTGTTAAGAAGAGTAATAGTAATGACCATGTACCAAATGACAGTCAAGGTGATTTAAATAGTTTTTAATTTAATTAAAGTGCACCTATTACCCTTATTTTAGCTCAATATGTTTTTTGTCATCACTCATCCGAGTCACTTCGTCTCAGCTGACTGCAGGTTTCCTCAGCCTTCTAAACAGTACATTTGCACAATAACTGGAACCAGCCCACTGAATGAGCAATGGGCTCTGAAATCACTTCCTTGATCATTATTATGTAAAATTGTCGTGACTATTCAAGCTCATTTTTCATCCACGGTTTCTGAGAGTAGCGCTAGCTGTGTTGTGAGATATATAAGTCTGAAAATGTATATATATCAAACAATATCGCAATGAGTCCTTTTGCTTTTGATGGTTTAAAGTATATACGTTTACCAAAATAGGCTGCTGTGGTCTCTTTAAACAACGGCCTTACCAGTGATAAAATAAAAGCACGGTTGTGCAGTGTATAGGAAGCATGTTATTGTAAATGTCATACACTGGATTGAAGACACAGAGTCTTGAGAGCTATAACTAGGTGGTATATTTGATTTGGACCACAGGAGGTTACTCAGTGTCTTGTTGATGGTCCACTGAATTTGAGCAGAGTGAGAGGTGTGCTAGGTTTGCCAAGTTTGCACTAAAGATGAAGGTAACTGAAATTCTACATATTCATTCTTAGATTTGAGAGCCACTCAGTTTGGCTTAAAGATTTAAAATGAGGTTTCATTGTAAGAAGAAAAAAGCGCTTTTTGGAGCCAAAGATTCAGCAACAAAACACTTCAGGAAGGTTTCTGGACCACAGTGTCTCTCTGGATGAAAAACAAATGATGTCAACTGTAGAAAGCTGGCTCAAAACAACTACAAATCACACCCAAGCTGTATTTTTATGAATCCCAAACTATATAATTTTAGATGGTTGTGGAGTTTTCACATTGTGGTTGGGAAAAGAAGAAGTGGGACGGAAAAAAAAAATCATGTTACATACTTGGAGATGTTTATAGATCTGGTTTTACATTTAAAACCCAAAGGAAAAAAACAACAACCTTTTTGTGCTCGTATCTTCTAGTTTTAACATTTTCAGTAAGTTTTGAAAATTAAATCACCAAATTCTACAAATAGACTGTGTTTTTGTCAAGTTTGAAATCAGATTTAAGAGTTGTAGAGTTTAAAAATGTTCACCAATTTTACTGGGGCCCAAGTAACACTGGACAATGACTGCTATGATTGGACAACAAATCACCCTGAGGGACTGGAAGACACCCAGAGAGGCTTTGATACAAGACTGGGGGATTAGGTAAAGTGGCAACTTATAAAAGTTGCACAAATATATGTCAAAGTGGGGCATGTAGGTGGACTTTTAATCCACGCCAGTGTAATTTGACAAAACTGTTACAGGTATATTTACTGCTGTTAAAGCCTTGAACGTTTTGGTGCTATCAAACTACACAGGTGTCTTTTTTAGTTAGTTTTCTTCAGTCTGTTTTTCCTGTAAGAACTGTAAGAATTGGGTGATTGTAATTAAGATGATCTCTTTTTGTTTGAGTAAGAGGTCATCAAAACACTTTGTTAGACATATGTCTGTTAAATTGTTTTGATTATGAAAAAAATGTAAAAAGAAAAAAAAGAGGAAAAAAATCGGACTTTTGAATTATTGACAGCAGTTTTCAGTGTACATCTTGACTGATTGTGCGGTAATAAGTTGGATATCTGAAACTAAAGAAAAGGATGTTTTGTAATTTGTGACTTCTTTTTTCTATATTAGTCTACTTGGATTTCTGTTACTGCAGTTCTGAGTAACAGACCACACAACCCACAGAGAATTTAGCATAATGTACAATTTTTCTTCTGAAAAAGGAAATCTATATTTGATGTAATTATTTTTTTTTTTTGAATGTCTTTGCCTGTTTCTCTTCTCAGCGCAATTTCTCAAGACATAAAGAGGCAAAAGTAAAACACAAAGATTAAACCAACACATTCCTGCTGAACATACAATCCAGGGAACATTTGGGACCTATTTTCAGTTTTATAATTTGTAACTGAGCATTTAAAATAGAGCCACGACTTTGGATGATTAACTTGGTGTTACATGTTCGGTATTACATGTTCGGTGGGTACAGTGGGGGAGCATGATAATAACGCGTTTGGTTACAGCAAAGCGGGTCTTTTTCTTTTAGCGTTTGCTTGTGGGGAGCCTAGAACAAGCGAACATGCTGATCAACCCTTTTTTTATTACAGTCTGAAATTAGAGATGTTGAGTAAAATGTTCCCTCCTCTGCAGTTAGGGGGGGCTGTAATCGGGTTGGATGAGCTCCTGGTTAAAAGGCGCGGTAACGACGCGGAGGAGGTTTAACCAACGGGTCTTTCTCTTCTCCTCGTAGGCTGGGCGCACGGCAGAAAGAAAGAAATAGAGAGGGAGCGAGAGGTTTCCTCCCAGATAACTTTCCTCATATATCCAGGACACTGCACCGGTAGCATCTTCAGGTCAAAACTCGGAGAGAGAGAAACCAGCTGTCAGGTCTGCTGCGCGCTGCAAGGTCCGACGGGTTGGAACTCCAAGAAAACATTATTAAACCCGCTGAACACGGTGAGGATCCAACATTATTTTACCTGACTTTACTTCAAGTTTTTAAAATTAACCTGTTCACGGTCACCGAGTCACCGATAGTGCTTTTGTAAATATCACTGAGGTACCATAGGAGGTAACATTTATTTTAATAGTATGTTTTATTAATATTATTGTTATTATTATTTAATATGGAAATAGCACAAATAGGCTAAATTGTTATAATTTTCGGCTGATCAGGTGCCTGATGCAGAGATTCTTCACCCACAGTACAGAGGACACAAGACACTGCATGCCCTCGCTGACTGGCGAATAATTGTTAATTTGGTTGGATAAAAGCATGTAATCGCCCGAGGATAAAGGCTTTATGAGCCGGCACAATAAAAAGGGAGCGAGGCTGGAATCTCATAGGGAACTTCTAAATAGATCAGTGACCGAATATACTCGGGATCAGTTTACAATCGCTGTTAAAACAACTAAGATTTATTAGCTTAAAACTTTAATCAATTAATATTTGATTCTAGTGCTTTGTTTCAGGATGCATTAATATGTTGTAATACTTTTAATAAAGCTATAATATAATGATATGAAGTTTTTTTTATTAGATGTGTTTCTGTGGGGGTATTTCTGTGTTTCTATTTATTTTCAAAAGTGCTTAATTTGGCGAGTTTATTTCTAAATTATTGTTTTTGAACTAATATTTATAGCTGAACCCACCGAAACAAATGAAAGCAGAAATTCACGATTAATGTGATTGTTGATGGGTGTAAAATGAATTCATTAAAAAAATAGTTATTAAGGAAAAAAAGACAAACCAGCCTTGAAGCAACCCCCCACCAAAAACAAACAAACAAACAAACAAACAATAAATAGAAATTATAAAAATGTAAATTAAACATTACAGGGTTTGGATCAGAGATTTGTATTTTATTAACTATTTTATTAACTCATTCATGAAACCAGTTACCACTCCAGTAGTAAATGACATGACAAGTTTTATGTGGAGGTGCTGGTTTCATCATCAAGGACTGCTGCGGGTCCAGACAGAACAGCCTCAGATTAACCCCACCCAGGCCAATTACCGCATTAAGTTACTCAATTTTGTCCCTATGGCTCAGTAAGTGTTTGTGTATATATGTCTGAGACAGACCAGCTGACACCCTGTATTCTCTTCACTTGGGCACGGCCATCCTTTTTGCTTTGTTTTGTGTATTTGCTGTGAAGTAACTTTCCTTTCAGTTTGGTGGTCATGGCTAAGCAGTCAGGGGTAATTTGGCAGCTACAGACAACCCCCTTCTCACTCTCAGAGAGGCAGGAAACATGCAATTTGCCCTGGAAAAAACAAAACAAACAAACAGCCTCTCCACATGCAACAAAGGAAACATTTTAGCTCAGTTAAGCAATTAAGCAATGAGATAGCAGAGGGAAATGATAAGGCTGGCGCTTATCATGATGGACATCTGATAAAAAGTGTTTTTCCTAAAGAGGCTTTCTTCATGTCCGCATTCTTCCTGTCACTATATGCGCATTTTGGATTGTGAATGTCCAGTTTTAACAATAACTGGAACAACAAGTCATACATTTGGTGAATATTTTTTCAATAATCACTATTTGGACCAGTGGAAAACATATTAAACTTACTGTTATAGAGGACTAAGAAAAACAATGCATATCTAAAGATGAGCCAGTAAATGTTTTTGCATTTTGCCAGGAAAAAAACTTTGTAAAAAGTCTGTCTGTAAAACTGTCAAAGTACCCAACACTGAAGTACGAGCAGTGCAGAAGCACCACAAACTGATTTATGTACTAGGAAATTTTAGGAAATGCTGCAAGGCAACAAAAATGATGTCTACTGAGTGTCAGCCGGCAGTGTTTTGCTTAGTCTTTTCCCCTCTTCCTTAGAGCTCTGTTCTGCTTTTGTTAACCCATTTGTTGTGTGCCTAGTCAATTACTGTTTCTCTCTCACTCTTGGCTTGATTTTGAAAAAGTTTGCTGCATGTGCAGTCATCTTTATTAGTCACAGTGACTAACTCTGAATGCCCTTTAATTCTTCTTTTTTTTCCAGGGAATAACGAGGATGCTCCTGCCTTTGGCAATCCTACAACTGCTCCTGACTCCAGCTCTCATGGTAATTTCCCAGCTAATACAGAAAAACACTGAGAAAAAAAAAGTAATTTTGTCAAATTCTGATGTCTAATTTTGCACCCAGGGGCCCAGTGTGGATTACTGGGACTCATGGGGTCCATATGGAGAATGCAGTCGGACTTGTGGCGGGGGTGTGACTGTGAGAACTAGGCGCTGTATTACTCACAGGTAAGTCTTCTGCACATTAACTTTATCCATTTTAATGCATCTTGATGTACATAAATACATGTATAAACTTATAACACACACACACACACACACACACAGAGTTTTTTCCTGTTTGAATAAAGCTAATTGTGAGGTTCACGGGCACAGACTGTGTATTTTTATTGTGAAAGAATGCCTTGAAGTCACGAGGATGTCGACTTGTCTTACTTCTAAAAACACACTGCAGGGAGGGGCCCTTTAATATTAAAAGGACGTCTCTGTGTTGTGTGTTGTCGGTTGTCTGCTGAAGTGGATCAGGTGGGAGGTGAACGTTTCGAGCTGCCATTTTTCTGCTTCAGTAGTGGTTTTAAACGTCAACATTAAATTTTAGGTTTCCTTTGCGGCACACGTGTTGTTACATTTAAGTAACACGTACAGTTTTTCTTTAGTTTTTGGATTGGTTTTTAAAGCTACTCCTCTCACATGTGACTAATATGTAAGCACACTCCCAGCTTTTCCCGTAAATGTTGCAGTATTGCTGGGGGCCGTCTGGCATATTGCCATTTGGAAGAAGTACTCAGATCTTTTACAGAGATACAAATATGAGAAAATTGAAGTAAAGATACTATATTACACATAAAACTAGCATTCAAAATTCTACTTGGATATTGGGATTAAACTGCACTGCACATATAAAATTAAACACGCTTGTACAGTTGAGTTGAGTGCATTAAAATTCTGCATTATGATTTTTTTTAATTAGCTGTAGATTTTATTGTTAACTTACTGGCTGAAGGATTTCAGGTGTGTGACAGACTGCTGTGGCAGCACTGACGGATCATTTCATTTTGAGACAAAGAAGTGAATGCTAGGTGAACTGGCGAGAGTAAATAAGCTATAGTTGAGAATGTAGGCAGGAATGATTGTCTGTCTCTCTGTGTTAGCCTTAGATTGGCAACCTGTCCAGGGTACACCCCCGCCTCTCTCCCCTGTGTCACTTCCCCGCTTTGTTTCCTGCATTTCCGCTCTTTTTCTCCAGTGCACCTTACAAAAATAGAGAAAAAAGTCAATCTTAATATAGCCACGCTATAAATAAAACTATCAAAGAGGCTTAAAACAAAAGTCTTCCTGTAAAGTAGACGACGGAGTATCTCAGCGGCCTATAATTTAGCTTAATATACTGAATACCTTTCTAAAAACAACAAGTCTTATTTTCTTTTGCGCAGAAATATTCCCACTAGACAGGACAAGTCTGTGAGGAGCTGTTTTTAACAGGTCTAAGTACTTTGTTTTACTTCATGTGTCATATCTTGTTGCATTTACCTGACCACAAGCTGTTAGATATGTTGTTTTTATCATACAGTGTTGATATAGCTGTTTGTGCAGCTTCTACATCTCTGTAGAAGCTTGATGGCAGTGTTTTGATGTCTGATGTCTCTTGATGCTTGTTTTCAACATGTTCGTGCAGTCAGCCAGTGAGTCAGAGCCTTATAGTGAGTCTGTAGCCCTTCTTTAGGAAAATGATGAATAATAGGGAAGAGGTCCTACCCATTGCCAGTCAGATGAACTCTGTCATATCTTGTCTGCCAGGCTTGCTGAATCACTCCTTTAAACACAGTGATTTGACAGCTCCCTCTGTGCTTTACAGGAACTCCCATGTCTCACCATACATTCATTTTAGTAAAAAAAAAAAAAGTACACACATTCATAAGAAAAACAAGCATGATTGGGGTTGTCATTTTGTCAGTCGGGGCTATAATCAGTTTCAATTATGTGCAATCAATAATTTTGCATGAATAACTGCCACTTTTCCACATTTCTGTTTTGTATCATTTTAAACTGAAAGTAGTGTTTAATGCTGCCAATGTGCTGTTTTCCATTATTAAGTGAAAAGCCGTTGTTTTGACATGTTTTAGTTTCAGTTCAGGTGTGCTGACAGGAGCATGTCTTGTTTTACGGCTTAAGGCCAGGTACTTTTGAAGATGACTAAATCATGAATTATCAGCAGTGCTGGAATGGTGAGTGGCGAAACAGTCTGCTATCTCGCAGTTTACTGGCATGTGCACGGATGTCTGTGCAAAACTAGGGCTTAGCAATGTTGATGTTGAGGCTTCTGCTGTGCTGAGAGGTCATTTTTTTAACAGGTACAGATTAAAGAGGAATGTTGTTTAATGTCAGAGCTGAAACTTGTTATTTCTGCTTGTGCAAACAGTCTCTGCTGTATTTGCATACATTCATTGCACCTACTCATTAACTGTTTTTGTCTCGCAATGAGAAGCTGTCAAGTTTTTATGAAACTTTACTTGGGAAAGATGTGAGAGAGTTCGATGGGAAGTTAAGGGCAATGACTTTATACTGGATCGTCAGCCCATTTTCAATTCAATTCAATTCAATTTTATTTATATAGCGCCAAATCACAACAACAGTTGACTCAAGGCGCTTTATATTGTAAGGCAGACCCTACAGTAATACATACAGAGAAATACCCAACAATCATATGACCCCCTATGAGCAAGCGACAGTGGGAAGGAAAAACTCCCTTTTAATAGGAAGGAACCTCCAGCAGAACCAGGCTCAGGGAGGGGCGGTTGGGGTGAGAGAAGGAAGACAGGATTATTTGTGAACATCTTCTTTTAACAGAAAGTCTGTGATACAAATTTAAATGAAGTGGTCAATAAGAAACACAGAGCATCTACCCTAGATGCTTTAGATTCTAAAGCATCTAAAGAAATGTATCTATGATGTTGTGGAGTGTTTTTAAAGCATAAGGAGTAGTAGAAGCAAGGATAAAAGTCAGTCAGGAGGTCTTAGCCTCTTCTACTCTTGTGGAAAGTGCTCTCACAATATCGGGCAGATCAGGGTTCATTCATAAAAGTAATACATGAAATGTCATGTTCATGTTTTATTTTATTTGCACTCAGGGAGGATGGAGGGCACAACTGTGTGGGACCAGACAAGTCATATCGGTCCTGCAACATCCAGGTGATCACATGTGAAACTAATTTGGTTTTAATGGTCAACCTTTTATTTTCATGTATACTTTTATATTTAGACCTCTAAATTTTTTTTATATATCAAAGGACTTTTTTTAAAAACACGATAACTTGATAGCAATAATCACTATGATGCACTAAAACCTAAGGCAAATCAAAGTACAAAAGTGTGTTTCTTTCTTAAAGAAGACATTGTAAATATATTTTTTGAATTTGTATAAATTCAAAATACAATACAGTAGTTATTTTAGGATTACTG
The DNA here is from genome assembly GCF_000239375.1 of Pundamilia nyererei. NCBI lineage: Eukaryota > Metazoa > Chordata > Actinopteri > Cichliformes > Cichlidae > Pundamilia > Pundamilia nyererei. The sequence continues at coordinate 3,010,630 of NW_005187471.1, forward strand.
ACCTTTGACCTTTGCTGCATCTCCTTATTCAACTCAGGACTGTCCAGAGGGATCCAGAGATTTCCGTGAAGAGCAGTGCTCCCAGTTTGATGGGACAGATTTCCACGGGAAACGCTACAAATGGCTTCCATATTACGGAGGTCAGAAACAAAAACAAAGCTGAGAGTTTGCTTTGACAGGCCATATTATGTATACTATTGACTGAATTTTCTTGTGACATTTGCCAAGCACCGGCTATTTGTGAGCATTTGTATTCCTAAGTTCTTTAAATTGTTAAAATTAGCCTTATTTCTGTGATAGCTGAGAACCCCTGTGAGCTGAACTGCATGCCAAGAGGGGAAAACTTTTTCTACCGCCACCGCAGAGCCGTGATTGATGGTACGCCCTGTCACCCAGGGCGGACGGATATCTGTGTGGATGGAGTGTGCAGGGTAGGATGCCCCGCCAAATATTGCGCACACACTTGCACACACACAAAGAAATTAATATCTGACAGGTGACAAAAACAGAGAGGGTAGGAAGGAGGTTTATGACATCTAAATGTAATTCTATGTTTTCCAAATTGTCCCGAAAATGTCCTGAAACCGTAACTTTTTATTACTCCATACTTCTTGAGAAAGAGTATTAATAATTCTAATAATAAGTATTCTTTTCTGTCGGTTATAGGTTATGTAACGGGAAATTTATTGTATTATTTTAAGTGGTAAACTTTCCAAATATGAGTGTACTGTAAGTTCTTTAGTCTCAACATGCTCCTGTTGGCTTCTCCTCAGCACTTACCCCCAGGGCAATCCCTGCTGACATTTTTACCCCGAACACGAACGTGTGATTTGTATCTGGGGTTTCTATGTAGACAAGAAAACACGTGTTAAAGCAATTTATAATTGCACATAACACAGTTATATGCAGTCGTAATAGCTACATGCAGTGGTTAACGCACAAAAACACACAAAAGATCCCTGGTTTGAGAGCCAGCCTCAATGGGGAGCAAGCTAGTCTACTCCTAGTGTTGGCCCAAGCCTGGATAAATGGGAGGGTGGTGTCAAATAAAATATGAAAATCCATCCGCTGTAGTGACCTCTTGGGAAACAAGGAGACAGCTAAAAGTACTCCTTGAACTAATGTACTAAATGTAATGTACTAAAAGTAAATTACCTTATACTTGCATGCAGAATACGTAGTGTCCAGCAGAGGTCAAAATCTATTTGGGAAAACATGATTGATAAAAATATATTGGTTGCAATTTAATAAATGTGTGCATGAACATTTCAATGATAAAGTTAACTAAGTTGCAAGGCACATATTTTGTAGTTCTGCTCTCTGCCCTGCAGGTGGCAGCTCAAATACCATACAGTATGTATAACATATGCAATTTGGTGTTTACCACACACTAAAGGAATGTGAAGAGCTGTAGAGGTCTTATTTAAAAAATGCAACACATAGCCTGATATGAGTTGCCAGTTAGGTCTAATGATTTGATTAGTCTGCCCATCCATGATTTGGGGTTTGCTTATGCAGCATCACTTCGTTAATCAGACAGGACACAATCAGTGGAGCTGAGCAGCAGGATGAAAGATTAGCTTCACTCTGTATAACATCAAACACTTCTGCTCTTGTTCTTTTCTCATGCAATTATTGCTGCAACTTTTTCCTCATGAGTAAACCTCGTCAATTTAACCTCTGACTTCATGTCTCCATCACCTTCCCTGAAGGGAACAGCTGTCCCAAATCCACTCTTTTCTCGGGTCTTTATTTATTTATTTTCAATTATTTCACCTCCAACCATGTTTTTCTTCGAACTACACGTTTCACAGAAATAACGTTTTAGCACATATATTCTCGGGAGATGATTTCTAATCTCTCTCTATTATAGTGGAGTCGTGACTTTGACAGTTGTCATACAAAGACAGGAATTTTACAAGATGAACACATCAGATTTTTATTAAGATCAAGATTTAAAGTTTTTAAATGATGTTATTTGTGCTTGTTTATATCTGCAGAAGACAACCTAAATGACACAGAATACAGGTTGAGGTGAACTGTGGTTTTCATCTTCTTTTTTGATCATTTTTTCCCAACTTTTCCTTTCCTCAGCGTATGGGCTGCGACAACATGCTGGAGTCTCCTCAGCAGGAGGACCCCTGTCTGCAGTGCGGGGGTAACGGCCAGTCCTGCTACCGCGTCAAGAACAGCTTCACTGCCCGCGACCTGCCAACCGGTATGATTCATATTATAATTTGGTCACGCTTACTCCCAAATGATATGCCAAATGATATATGTACCCAACATGTACCTGATAAATGTCATAAATCATCATCATCTAAATATGTGTCATTTAAATCCTCTCCTGAAGTTTAAACCCCAGTTTCTTCTTTTTTGCCACTTTTATTTCAGGCTACAACCAGATGTTCATCATCCCCGTTGGAGCCACCACCATCAGCATCAGAGAGACACATGCCACACGTAACTACCTCGGTAAGTGTGTGTCAGACCTTTTAGAAAACACACTACAAGATAATCAAAATAATTGACATTTACAACTTCTTTACAGCTATCAAGAATCTACATGGAGAGTACTATCTCAATGGCCACTGGGTAATTGAGTTTTCTAGAGCCACACCTATTGGCGGCACCATGCTGTACTACCAGAGAGGAGCTGAGGGCGACAGTGTCCCTGAAACCATCATCGGCCGTGGCCCCACCACCGAACCACTTGTTGTTGAGGTAAAAAACAAATGACCATTCATGATCAAATAGACTTCACAGGGTTATAAATATGAAATTGTAGAATGCACTCCACACACACAATGGTTGTGCTCACAGATGTCAAGTTTGTTTTGGTTCTTATACAACGACCCACGGTCTGGTCTGCACTGGTCTCAGCTTTCCATCCTCCCCTCTCTCGTCTCCTGCCTCACTAAAAGGGGAAAAAGACTGTCATCAGTCCAAATGCCACCAGCTGTATTCTCACCTGCCTCGCTGGCACCGCCCCGTTGAGCTCCCTCCCCTGCAGCTGAGCCAGGGACCACACCTCCGCCACAGAAATATATGAGAAACATTTCCAGAAAAGAGAAACATTTAGTTTCTTCGTGCCATAAGTGTTTGTTTAAAATTTTAAACTTAAGGTAGCGTTTTGGATGTGTGGATAAAAGTAGGAGTTAAAATTAACCCTGTCCCCTCAGCTGATCAGCCAGGAGCCCAATCAGGGAGTGGAATATGAATACTACCTTCCAAATGGACGCTCCAGAGAGGGCTACTACTGGAGCTATGGATCCTGGTCTGCTTGCAGCAAAGAGTGTGGATCAGGTTCGACTGCAACTTTTATTTGTTGCCAGCATAATTTAATTTAAAATGTTTTAAACATCCTTGTTTTTGGACAGTATAATAGCTCCATACCTTCCTTTATCAGGCTACCAGTCTCGTTTGGTCTTCTGTTCAATCGACAATGAGGCCTATCCTGACTATCTCTGTGCTTCTCTGCCGAGGCCACAGAGCAACCGTACATGCAACCCTCAACCATGCCCACAAATCCGCAGGTAAGTAATGCTTAAACTTCTCAAATGAAATGTGTTATTTCAGTAAATGCAAGCTAAATTTTAGACGTTTCCAGAGTTTACTTTGCTCCACTCTGAATGAATGAATTTAAAGAGTACCATAAATAACTCCCAGAGCAGCATTTTGACTGTTGTTGGTATGTTATGCCTGTCTGAAAGGATGGCGTACCTGTATCCACCACAGTTGTTGAGATCCTCAAAGAGGCCTAGAGCCTCTGTGTTCAGGTAACCCATGTTCAGCGCTCGTAGAGGAGTTTTAGGTGTCTGCAAACACCGGGGGAAGATCTAAATAATTAAACACTTTCACTTATTTCCTTGAAAAGATTCTTTTATTAGCTCTCTTAGATCATTTCCATACTTTCTGTCAAACAAACACTTTTACAACGAATCATTTTTGGCTACTTGTCCCTAAAATTGGGCTGAAAATATAAAAAATGACCAGAAATGTTATAAATGTTGATTGAAAGCGCGATCTCTCCCCCTTTAGAAGTGTTTGACTCTAGTCGAGTCCGTCTTTAGTGCCAAGTCTGTTCTGTCCATGTGAGATAAGGATGAAGGCATGGGGCAACTGTCAAGCTCAGAGATCTCTTTTCAACCTTTTAATGACCCTCATTTACCTTAGACAACATCCAGCACTTTGTAAAGTGAGTGATGGATGATTGGATGTAGCATTTTCCCCCCCAAAGAGCCAACTCTTCTTTAACCTTTAAGCTGCGGCACCTGTGTCTGATTCCTGAGCTGGGCTGCTGCCTGATCTCTTCAGCAAACTGTAAAGCTCTCTGTTCCTGTGCAATATTGTAGCCAATGTGTTGTGAGGCGCTTAGAGGTTAAAGATCGTCATGCCGTGGGTGTTGGGGATTGTGTACTTTTCAGGCTGGGACACGGCAGTAGTGCTAAGTAGTAAATAGTCGCTTTAGTCTATGACTTTCTGGTATTTCCTGCTTTCTTTTCTTTCATGCTGCTGCAGCTTAGAAACCCGAGATGTTTATGTAGCTCAAGTGACTCTAACTGCACCCTCAGTATCCATTAAAGTTAACACCTAAAGCCAGAATCAGTAGATGCTTAATTTGCGGAGATGCGGGGAATTAAATGCCGTTTATTGCTGCTTTCACTTCTGCCTATGCTTCTAGCAGCCCCATTAGTGCCAGTTCTAAGCTATTATAGTGAGAAAAACACTGTCTGAGGTTCATCTGGGATCAGCTGGTGTCTCGACATCTGTCTCTGAAAGTGTTGTTATCAGTGTGTATGTGTCCAGTAGTTTAGTAGTTTTTCTAGCTGCATGTGAGAGACTTTGTTCAAACAGCAGCGCAGCCGTTTAAAGGCATTCAAAGGTTTCATTCCAAACAGCGATTTGCATCAAATATGAAATAATTAATGAATTTGTCAGTCAAAAAAAAAAAAAAAAAAATGCTGATATGTTAACACAAATAAATTTAGCATGTAGGTCATAGGTCAAGTTATTCTGCTCATTTAAAAAAAAAAAGTAAAATAAATGTCTTTGTATTTCTCACTGCTGAAAATTATAACTTTCTTTCCCGTATTAGTTTATCCATGCATCCAGCCAAAAATAACATTTAAAATATATACATAATCTACTAAAAAATTTATGGAAGACTATGTCCCAGGTCAGGTACTGACGAAGAAATGTTTACGTTATAGTTAAAGTAAAATGTAAAAAACCGGCTCTGAAGAGCAGTGAAGTCAAACTGGACAGTATTTGTTCAAGACATTTGTTTTTCCTGATTTTGGAATGAAACTCTTCCCATCACTCCTCTTGGCTGAAGCTGCGTATGCTGTATGTTCAGCTGTACAGTGTCTATATCAGCAGCAAAGAGACTGACTCCTGTTTCTTGTCTTTTGGTGGTTTTCTCAGCTGGCAAACTGGGGAGTGGAACGCCTGCTCAGTTACCTGTGGTGGAGGCTCTCAGGTGCGCAGTGTGCAGTGTGTTTCCAATGATGTCTCGGGACCCCGCGTGGTGGAGGATGCCGTTTGTGCCACTTACGCTGACGCTCCTCCTTCTCTGCAGACCTGCAACATGCAGAAATGTGCTGAGTACCATGTGACTGGATGGAGTGCGGTGAGCAAACTGTAGAACTCTATTTAAATCCTGGTAAAAGACTTTACAAATAAGTTAAATAAAGAAAAAATACAACCAGCACACAGTAAAAATGTGGGCTCTCTCTTCTACATGTTATGTAGAAGAGATGGAAAAGATATCAAGAAAGTAGAACTTTAAGAGCATTCACATTTATCAAGAGAATTTCTGACAGTTTCTGGCTATTGTGTCGATTACTTTGGAAAAAATAGGCTGCATACTTAAAAGCCTCTGGCCTCTGACTCTGGGAACAAATGTAATATATTGTGAGAGCGAAGATCGTACTAATTGCAGTCCCTGAACCAGCCTAAACATTTATCCATAAATAATATGTTAATCAAACTAACTACAAAGCAGAGAAGCTGGTTTTTGCTTTACTGAGCTATAATAAACACTGGTATCTAATCTACACTCTGTTAGAGTAATTTGTTTCTAGAAAAAAGTGGCTTACCTCAACTCAGTTCAATTCAGTTTTTTAATATAGCACCAAATCACCAAAACACAGACCTCAAAGCACTCTCTACTGTAAGATGCCATAGTATTCTGGAAACAGCCCTCTATGAGCAAACCTTGGCGATGGTGGGAAGCAAATACTCCCTCTTCACAGGAAGAAACCTCAGATCAGATCGAAAGTCCTAAATGTAAAATTACATGATAAGCACATTTGACTATAAGGTTAAAATACCACACAAACATGTAAGGTTGGGTTATATTTAAAATTTTTCATCTTTCTTGGGTCTTTATAAAAAAGCGTAATCGATGCACTTGATATATAATCCTTGTGTTTGCAGTGCTCAGTGACCTGTGGTTCAGGTCAGCAGACCAGAGAAGTGACCTGTATGGGTTCAGATGGTACGAGGCTGGATGAAACATCTTGCAGTGCTTTGCTACGCCCGGCCGCTGTCCAACGATGTGAGATGGCCCCCTGCCCCCAACAGATCAGCTGGCACGTAGGAGATTGGGGACTGGTAAACCTGATGCACACATGCAACCAAACAAGGACTCATAAATGTAGTTATAGCAGCTGTATGGGTGAAAAACTCTCTCCATTTTCCTGCAGTGCTCTAAGAGTTGTGGATCTGGCTCACGAGAACGCCAGGTGATCTGCTCTGATCAGGAGAGGAACCTGTACCCTGTGGACCAGTGTAACACCCAGCCCAAACCACTCACAGTGGAGCGCTGCAACACCCAGCCCTGTTACAGCCCACAGGGTGAGCAAATGCTAACTAAGCAAATAAACAATACACCTGTTTTTATTTTATTTCTCAAGTTAAGTTGTTAAATTTCCATTTACGTAATAGACTGCAATCTAAAAATACCACGTGCAAAATTAAATTTAACATTTTGTGACTGCTGCCAGTCTTCAGTTAAGTTGCAATTGCATGCTTACACTGTTCTGCGTTTGTTTTATCCACACTTTGTGCAGTCGTCCCCAGCATTCAGGACCCACGGGGACATGACAACACTCAGATTGGCTTCCAGCCTTATGTGCCAGATCACGCAACAGGTTAGACTCTACCTCTCAAAGACATCTCATAATCACATCAGCATTGAAAATAAGCTAGTACGTAAGCATTTTTAGCTACGTAGTTACTCAGAAAGTAAACAAAAAAACCACTGAAAAAGCCCAATGTGACATCACCAAGGTAACATCTTGTCAGCCAGTTATTAACAATTAAAACTACCAAAACATACCATCTTCTTATTATGGCTGGAGCATTAAAAGCTAATTGTAGGTGTGATTGCCCTGCTGTTGCTCAGCATCCCCTCTTCTCTGCTGATATAACTTCTGTCACTTTGTCCCCAGCAACCCCTCCACCCCCCTTCATCCCCATTCAGCCTGTCCCAGCACTAATTATCTGGGCCTGATTGACATGTTTTTATGGTTCCATGGTCATTGTTGGCCTGATTAAAATATTTCTGAAGCACCGAAGTGTGCTAGTGCTGGCAGTGGCGTTTCTGGCATGTTCAGCATCATGTGCTATCCCAGTGGTCAGGAATTTTAAGTTTGACGTCTTGTGTGTTTATTTTCCTTCAGATTGGTACGTCAGATTGCTGATCATCATTTCTTTTATAAATTCCTCTGCTTTGTTAGCCCATAAACAAAAGGAGTATGGATTTTTTTGTTCTTCAGCATCCTGTACAGACTCACTGTGTGGTCTCAAACACAATGACAGACTCTATTGTTTATTCAACCGATGTGTGAACGTCCCTATTGCTTGTATGGTGTTGTCTTGTGAACCATGGTGAACTATGGGGTCTGTTTTGCATGTACAATGCGTGAATTCACCACTCACTTGGCTTTGCCTGTAGCCCGCAGGCCTGAGACAAGAGATCCAACCCAGACGAATACAGTCTACGACCCTCACAGCTCCGCCCCGGCTCTCCACTGCAGCCAGTCTTATTATGGCTGCTGCTCAGATGGGCATACTTCAGCCAGAGGCCCCCAGGGTCTGGGTTGCCCATCAGCTCCAGCTCCCTCTCCTGTCCCAACATCCTGCATTCAGACCAGGTATCCACCTGCACTCTGTTATTGCACTGCAGTTGAGGTCATATGCAGAGCCTTTTTTTTTTTTTTTTTTTTTTTTTAAGGTCGCTGACTTGGTCACTAACCAGGGACTATGTGGGATTATACATGAGCAGAAGCTCAAACTTTTAATACCAACTGTTCTTGCTCTCTTCCTGTTCTGTGTGTCAGTTATGGCTGCTGTGAAGATGGTGTGACGGCTGCTCAGGGCCCCAATAAGGAAGGCTGTGCGGAGTATGTGAACCCTGCACCAACTGTAAGCAAAAGCACACAAAAGTCTGAATGAATCAAACATTAGTCAAATGTCAGTCAAATTCTTTAAAAAATGAGAAAATATTGCCTTATTTCATGTGTCATGCCTTTTCAGGTTACACCTTCTCTCCCTACTGAGAATGCAGTAGAATGCCGCACCACCACCTATGGCTGCTGCTATGACCGCACCACACCTGCAGGAGGACCCAATGGGGAGGGCTGCCCCAATCCTCCTAATTATAGTAAGTTTTCTCAACTCAATGAAGAGAAATCTTTTTTTATTTTTATATTATTCCCAGTTAAGATATAATTTTGTGCTGTTGGTTACTGAGATGCTCCAATTTAGAGGTCACTCTAACAGTCGCTTTTATCCAGTTGATCTAGATCACCTGCATCTCATGGGCATGATTGATATCATGGCCATGATGGTGTTGTAGCAATTGGCAGTAATAATATGAGAAGAAATAATCAGACAGAGAAACAAAAAATGGTATGCAGCAGAGGACGCTTACTGAGTACAAAACATGGGAGTTGTTTTTCATGTTTACTCCTCCGGCCCCATAGTGCTGTAGTAAGAAAACCGACTATAAACAAATATGTGACTGCAGTAAACTGTAATATTTTAGTAGTAATACTGAACACAAACATTCAAATTATACTATAATATTGTTTTTCCTCTGTATTTGCACAATACATCTATGCAAGACAGCCCTGTTTAAGAAAATGCTTGACAATGACAAACAGCTGATCTGCATTGTGTTGTCTTTGTGCAGTTGAGCGATCAATCTGCTCCCTGCCCCGTGCTGCTGGCTCCTGCAGCAGTTGGGTGTCCCGGTACCACTTCGATGTCATCTCCTCCAAATGTGTGCACTTCTGGTATGGAGGATGCCACGGCAACAGCAATAACTTCATGACCCTAGCAGAGTGCAAACGGGCATGTCCACGACCTGCACCCAGCCGGCAGGCCCCGCAGCCTGCAGCTCCCTCTGGAGAGTCTACAAGAACCGCAGCCGGAGAACACAGCACGACTGGAGCAGAGACCTCAGCTGGAAGAGGATCTACAACAGATGGGCGGTCACGCAACATGGGGAGGATTTTCATAGTCCAGCGTGGCTCGACCAGCAGCACCAGCAGACAGGCTACAAGCGCAGCCACTAATGCCCACAGAGGTAGAGTCTACCTGCGCGTACGCCGGCCTTCACATGGCACAGCTGCACAGCACACCGGCCCAGCTGCGAGGTAAGACCCCAAAGACCCAGGGAGAGCAGTGAAAAGCTAACCCTATCCGATCCAACCCCACTACTACCACTACTGGCCTCGTAATGCTGTTCAGAGCCTTCTAATTCATGCTGAAGGAGCCCCAGTTCACTCTACCCTGCAGGGCCAAAGAGTGTGCTATAGGAGATGGAAACGCAATCAAAAGACAAATCATGTGCCTCATTCACCCATCCTGGAAATATGACGGTGGAGCTGAAGCAACCAAAAATCATATATAAGCAAATTATATTTTATGCAATCCATTTTTTTTTTAAACTTTCTTTAGTAAAGTCTATCAGGGAACAAAACGGAGAACATAGCTTACTTAGTCTTACCCTCCATGTGGTTAAGCTCTCTTTCTGACACAGCAGATGGAGGGTGTGTCATTTGCCTGTAACATCTGGTGTAACAAAGCACACCTCTGACCTCACCCACAAGTAAATCAGGCTGTGTGCTTTCCAGCCTGGTGTTGAGTTTCAACAACCTTTCCCATTTTTCCTGGATTTTGTTCAACAAAATACTTAATGTACTGTGCTTCTGTGTAACATGCCGTCTTTGTAGACTCTTTCGATGCTCATATAATCTAAACTCTTGCTTTAAAATGAAGCCACAGCTCTTTCCAGCTCCACAGACCTTCACTCTCACGCCTGCTTATGTCACAACACCTCATTTCTTCCTTTAACCTCAACCAAATCAAGAAGAAGTCACCAGACCTCACACACCTTATATGGACATCAACGCTGTTTAATGCTTCTGGGACTCACTGCTCTCTGTCAGTCATTATTGTTGGTGCTTATTTGTGCATGCTACCTCTCTGTGTCAGTAACCACCATCACGTCTGTGCTTTGGTGTCTTCACCTAAATGTCATGAAATCAAACTAATAAAAATTCTGCTGTGATAATTCAGTCATCCTATGTGTGTGGTCCCTAAATCTCTCTTTCTTGTTTAGATGGTATTAGATTTAGATTTCTTTAGTGGTGTTTGGGTATTTTACATGAAAGGTGTCCTAGTCTCTTTTGTATGTTCGTAGTATTTTGTATTTGGGTTCTTTTGCACTTTTTGTCTCGTCACTTTTTGGGCTGCATGTGGATTTCTCTTCTCTGAGCTTTATCTGACAAACTCCTAAAGCCAGGTTGTGGGCGCTCTTTATGCTTGCTTTGGTAGCTGCTGATAAAAGTACCAACAGTGGAGCATAAAGTGACTTTTTTTTTTTTTTTTTTCAAATGTCTCTTCCTTTGTCCTTTTTCCTTTCACATTTCCTTTTTCCTGTTCTCTTCTCCTTTGTTTTCCTTCTGTTTCCTTTCCTTTTATCACTCCCTATTCTTCAGCTTGACTCTGGGGGGAGTAACGATTGATAAGACCGACCCATCCACAGTCGAGGCTTTAGCTGGCCAAACAGTTGTGCTGCCCTGCCGAGTCAGCCCTCCACCTTCCTCCACCGTTGTCGTGGAGTGGAGGAGGGATGGTATACCTCTATCAACTCACAGGTATGTAGAGAAACGTACTCGGTGACTTAATTTACATTAAAGTTGTTTTTCCTGTTGCTATTTTTATTTATATCTATCTTTTTAATTACATTTAGGCATCACCAACAGCCCAATGGCTCTCTGTTAGTAGGTCCTGTCTCTAAGCTGGACTCTGGCTGGTTCCTGTGTGTGGCCACTCGAGAACGAGAGAGAGACCACCGCTACATTTACCTGGCTGTCTCGGGTAATTACATTTCAGCCACAACCTCTATGGTCAAAACAAGACTGGTAGGTTCACTTGCAGATAATTATATCTGAAGTTAAGTAAGTTAAGATACAAAGCAGTGGAAGAATTTGGGAAAACATTACTATGACAGTCCAAACAAACTGATATATGGGACATGATCTGAATTACATATTCTTATAGTTGATGTCAGTGACTTTTGCTGACAAAGGGGAAATGGCATATTTTGGAAGAGGCTCAGAGTGATAAAGATCTTTTAATCGATCAATTCAAGCCTGGGAAAAGTAAAATCTACCTGAAGAAATGTTTCAAAATTCCTATAGAGGGGTCTCAGATGGTCTCAATTGAGAATCTGTGTGAAATTACATCCTATATATACTATAGACTCTGTGTGAATGTAACATTTTGCTTCAATAAAAAGACAAAAGTTGTAAAAATTTGCGCCTGATTGTAAAGGGGTCAGTTTGGAGGCTGATTTTTCATGGAATGACGTTCTCACACCCTGATATACAATCGGCTAATTGGGGCTGGATTCGGTCAAACTGCTAATTTGACCGACTTTGACCCCTATTAGTCTGTCACATGAACATGTAGAAAGTTTGGGGTAAAGCTCTGATGTCATAGGTTGTGTCAGAACATGCTGATCTTGCAAAGTCACTTGGTGTTTATGCAATGACATTGTGCAAGTGCTCACTCTGTGTGTTGAATTGTTTGCGAGCATTCATATGTGCTTGTGTTTGTGTATTCGGCCACAGAGGGACCATCTTCTACCTCGCTTCCCAGAGACGGTCCATTTGCAAGGTGAGAAGAATATCTGTGCACCTGAAGATGGTTATTTACGGTTTCTGGAGATATTAAGAGCTCAGGCACATGGAAACCTCAGTATTCTGATTTATTTCTAACAGTATAAATGAATCACTTCACATTGTCTTTGCTTCCCTGTAATTTCTGTCAGGTTCAGTATTGAGCGCTCAAGCTCAGCCCAGGTGGAAATGCGAGCAGGACAAACTGCCAGACTGCCCTGCACTGTTGTCCCTTCCTCAGCTCGGCAGTCTGTCAGCATTGGGTGGACTAAAGATGGACAGCTAATCAGTGATCCCAGGTAATAATTGAAGACATTCAGAAATTTATGAACCCTTTATTAAAAACATTGCTAGCAGTGAAAGTTCTTTGATTTTATTCACCGGCCTTACTTCTTACTATTACTATTAGTATTTTTATTTTTGAGATCTATTACCTCTGTGATGTCAGTTAGCATAGCTCAGTTATTTAGTCCACTTTATATATAAATTTGATTCAAGCTGAACTTTGGAGTCTAAAGAAAATTACCTGATCTGTCTTTATCCATGTGAGATTGTTTTATTATCCAAGAGATGCAGACACTGTTAAAGCCAGCTTGGTATAAATTGCCCTGGTTTGCCTGTTAGGGTCTCGGTACTTTATCATTTTAAACCATAAAAACGAGTCATTTACGAAGAAGTCGGTGTAAACTGAGGTCCTGTCTGATGGCTGTGCTGCAGGTTTACTCAGCATTCAGATGGCACCCTCATCATCGGCCCTCTGAAGTCTGATGACTCTGGTGTCTACACATGTACAGCCTCCAACCAGCAGCAGCTGGAGCAGCGACAGCTGCAGCTCAGAGTCCAGCGTGAGTTTTATTCATAGCCTCATCATTTTTTTTTTTAAACATGTACCATTTGGATGCTTGTGTGCAATAGGTAGCTTATCAAACTCAGAAGGGAAATTATGATTGTAAGACTGAAACCCGAGGCTGCAGTTTCAGATAATCACCAGCAGAGATCAGTAAATGTCACTGACTGCCTGATTCTCTCTCTGCTTGCACTGTTCAAATACAATGAACAGCGCTGAAATAGTGTATGAGTGTGTGTGTTAATAGACATAAACTGTAGTAATCTCATAGAAATATATTAACTAAATTACTATTAAACTAAACTAAATTATTATTATTTTATTATCCAAAACCATATTTTAAGTCTAACACATATTGTAAACACTAATCCAGTTTATATGATCCAGACCATGAACATTATTTATGAATTTACATTCCTAAGATTTTACAGCTGAGTTGATCACATAATAAAGAAATTTATTTCTCTGTCAGACCAATAAACTTGTGAAATAAGTGTTATGAGGAAGTAGGGCTGTGTAGTTCATTTAAAATCAACAATTATACATCAGATAGTAAACAAATATAAAACTGGAGTTTGATTATTATTGCTTATGAAACATTCCTTTATTGTTAATAATTTGCTTAAATGTTTTGGTCTTTTGGTTGTTTAGAATATGCACTGTACAAAGGGTGGGTGTAATAGCTAAGCTGTTTTTTTCTGTTTAATTTAAGTATTTGTTGACCAATTTTATTTTGGGGTATTGTTGTTGTTATTGCCTTTAAAAAAATATTTTACCCATAGGGCAACACCCAGGATAAAACTGTAAAAACTGAATATGAGAAAAACGTGACATTAGTGATCTTTTCTCTTGGTTTCTTTGTCCAGCTGATCTGAAAATCACAACAGCTCCCAATAACATCCAAGTGTCAGAAGGCAGCACGGGCATGCTTCCCTGTGTGGTGTCAGGAGACAACGTCAATATAGGCTGGTCAAGGTGAAAAATGACATTGTTATTACTTTATTAGACATCATTAAGAATAAGTGGAAGAGATGCATGAAACATCTGTTAAACTGTCTGATTTTAGGTTATATAGCATTCAAAAAGAATCCCCAATAAAAGTAAAAATGACCCAAAAATACACCCTATAACTTTAATGACTTAAATGTTAAATAAGGTGATATTTGTCTACAAAAAAATATATAAATCCAGTTCTTGTTGTCATCAACACTGACATTATTTACACTTTCATGGCCCTAAAATCCAGAAATAAAGCCATGAGTTGTATTTCTGTTACTTGCAGTTACAGAGCACGCATGCATTAATATACGCATTAAAAAGAGTGAACTGATTTTTAATTTAAGTGCCTATTGAATGCATTTAAATAATGTACCTAAACCTTTCCTGTTGCTCTCTTTAAATACAGAAATGGTGTACCGGTGCGTCCAGATGGGCGCAACATCCTCTTGTCTTCTGACGGCAGCCTGATCCTTAATAATGTCAAGCCTTCTGATCAGGGCACGTACACCTGCAACGCTTACACCGGCATTTACTCTGTGAGCGCCACAGCTGAAGTAAAGGTCATTAAAGAAACACAGCAAGGTGAGAACGCTAAATCAGCTCAGACCTGTTATCTGCACTGCAGAGGGAAAGTAGAAAACTGAACTTGGAACTGATTTATTTATTCGCCACGATGTCATCATGTATTTATTTATTTATTTATTTTAGCTTGAGTTTAAACAATGATTTTGCTTTAACCCTTTAAAGTCAAGTGTATCATATTTTATATGTGAGTGACTTTGAGTTCTTTAGATTTCTACATCACCAGTGTGAGTTTTCCTCCTGAAAAAAACAACAAACTGCACGGTACATTTTTAAGAAATCAATTGCAGAAAAATGACTGAAAATTATCTACATTTTAACAGATTAAAATGATTTAAATTAATTTGATATATGCAAATTAATATTTAATAAATTTTTATTTCATCATAAGCACGCCACTTAAAAAGAAATTGAATTTTCTGGCAAATATTTCATGGCTCAGGCTTTACATTTTAATGTTGTGGGTTTTTAAATTTTTAACAATTTTTTTTTTTTTTTTTTAGCTTTTTTGGAAGTATTTAAAGATCCACAAAGGATCAAAGCAAAAAAAAAAAAAAATTAAAAGATTTAACAATACATTTTTATACAACATAAACAAGACAGCTGTTTAATGCAGAGAACAATTACAAATAAAGTGTAGAACCATAAAAAGTGTTATATGTAGCTTGATTAATCTGTTGTACTTATATTTATGTGATTCTGACCCTGTCCACTGTGCCGCTGCAGACGCTGACGTCCCGCCAGAATGTGTGGACTACCCTGAGCTTGCCAACTGTGAGCTGATAGTTTACGCCCGACTTTGCTCCAACTCATACTACTCCAGTTTCTGCTGTGCCAGCTGCACCAGGCATTCACAGAAGAAACGACAGGTTTGGTCGACCAGGTTAAAGCCACAGAGGGTGTAAAAACTATGTGATGTGTGGTGGTGGACACTGGGGTGGGATCTGAATTCCCATTTAGATTCTAAAAAAACTCGAGCTGTCGACTACGAGCTGCTGCATTTGCCAAAAGGACTCAAAAAACCCTGAGCAGATTGTACAGAAATGTATTTCAATATTGCAATCTTAAAAAAGGGACGGATCACTGTAGATGCACAGTAGTTAAAGCTACAAAGTAAGTGGTGTTCAGGGAATCTTATGGAACGATAAAAGATGGGCCTTAAAATATAACGTAAACCTGTAAAGTCTGAATGTGATGAGACGATGAACTCGTTCTTACTCTGCCACACCTTTTAAAATGAGTTATGCTCTCACTTAATCTATATATTCTCTGTTTTTTGAGAATCGTGATGATAATAACTCTTATATATGTTATTAAAAAAGCTGAAATGACTTTTTTCATGCCAGTAAATCACTGATACAAGGCTGCACTCATTGCTGCTTCTGTATCATATAATGAAACTCTACAAGACTTTTCCACTATTTTTTTATTTCTATGTAATTATTTGACAATAAAGGTCATATTTTGATAAAAACTTTGGTTGAATTCAATGACTGTACGTTATACACGTGTGCTGAATTGTTCCAGGTTCTACCACAAGGTGTCGCCCAACATGAGAACCACGGTTTCTCATTCACTTGATGGAAACTGAATATGAACATAACTGAACCTTCACTGGAAAATAATTCAGTGACATCTCTAAATTTATTAGAGATGTTTTTCCACTGCATATTGCAGTATCGATTCCAACCGTCAAGTCAAGCAATGTCTAACAGTAAGAATAAACATTTGTAACATCTCTCAGCAATCAGCTTTTTTTTGCTCTTGTGGTGTTTTCATAGACATAATTTAACCACTTACGTCCTAGCTTTAAGATGGATTTGCTGACTTTACAAACAAAACAATCTTTAGCTAACAGTCAGTATTTAATCTCCTGGCCGTGGTGTATATTTGTGGAACGTTCTCCTTATATCTTTAATATTTTTTAGTACAGTTGTGAGCTATAGTATGGCAGACAGACAATAAACGGTATAGTGCAATATATTACTTAATGTAGCCATTAAGTAAAATAAAACTCATTGTTTAATAATCCTTATATTTACAGTTCAGGTCCAAGGCTTTGCACATTAGGATGTTATAAAAAATAATCTGGCCCTTTCCCTAAGATTATGGAAACACAACCTCAGACAAACATCAGGTTATGTCATGTTATTATTTAACAAAAAGTGAGCCAACATGAAGAGGTCATTTGTGAACTGATCAATTGCAAGTGTGAGCTTCTTTATAAATGCAGACATTTAGGAAGCTTGCTGGTCTGCAGTGTTCTGGTGCTGATCTGAGACAAGAAACTGTTGCTGCCCTTCAGTTTGGGAAAATGTATGAGGTACTTTACAGACAATCTGAAATCCATCTCGCTACAGTGACGAGACAAAACATTTGCCAATCTTCCCAGCAGTGGAAGTCCCAGCAACTTGACTCCAAGATCATTCTGTAATACACAGAGAAACTGGGGGGAAAAAGAGCTTCATTTCAGACTCTACAGGCCTCAGTTAGCAGGTTAAATGTAAAGTTCATGACAGTTTAATGAGAGTAAGACAGAATAAGTATACCATATTTTGAAGAGCTACTAGGAGAAAGCCTCTTCTCTCTAAAAACAACATGGCAGCATGGCTTAGGTTTGCAACGTTCAACTTGAACCAACTGCACAGCACTGGAATGCGCAGGATCACTGTTAAGAGATGTACTCTAAAACACTTCTTCAGTAGAGAATCAGAGAAGAGAAACACGCAGAACTTCTTGCTAGCAAGGGCAGCCTCCAGAACTGAGACTCGCGCTGAGAAACTGCCCCGGACTTTCTTTATACTTCAGTGAGCGTTTGTTCCTTACATTGGAGTGTGTGTGTGTGTGTGTCCCCATAAACGACTTCCCTTAACCTGCTGGTCCAACAGTTCATCTATATGTAAAAAAGCACTTAGACTAAAACTGACATAGCTACGTTAATCCTACCGTAAAACAATAAAACAAGGTACGACCTCTCCCATGCTCCTAGGATGTGGGGGTGAACGCCAGAACACCCTGGAATGTTACAGACCTTCTAGGATGAGACATTCTTTCAATATGCCACCAACTATATACTTCTAAACACAAATGATTACATGCAGCATTCTACCATATGCAAACTTATATCATTAAAAGACTATACTGACTACTAAGTACAATTTTCCATTGACAATCACATATGATTAAAGCCAAACACAGTATATCAACATAAACGCCTCATATCAACTGTCAGATACGGTGGTGGAGGGGAGAGAATTTGGGTTTTGCAGCCACAACACGTGAGTACCTTACAGTCATTAAGTTGACCGTGGACTGCTCCGTATACCAAAGTATTCTGAAGTCAAATGTGAGGCCATCTGTCTAACAGCTAAAGCTTGGTTGAAAATGGATAATATAAAAGAACAATAATCTCAAGCACAGCAGCAAATCAACAGCAGAAAGACTGAAAAAGAGAATAAGTGGTGCTGGAGTGGCCTGGATAAAGTCCAGACTTCAACCTGAATGAAATGTTGTGTCTTAAGAGAGCTGTACATAACAAATGACTGAGAAGCTCAATGAATTGAAGCAATACTGTAAAGAAAAGTGAGCTTAAAAATTCATCTACAGTTATGCATTTTGGCTTAAATTTAGTGTAATAATTTGTTTTGTTACCAGCTTATAAGACCTGGTATACACTGGCTATTTTTTTTTTTTTTATTCGCTGACATGTAAAACCTTAGAATTGGCAGGGGATGTAATTTCTTTTTGTCATGGCTGTACCCGTCAGCTGTGATTGTGTTTTTAAGACGAAAAACCCAAACACTGGCTGTTTTCTTTATGAGCTCCGCACATGTGAGGTTTAAATTAGCAGCTTATTCATTTAAGGATCACATTCAGGGGAAGCTAAAATTATTTTCCTAACAGATGGCAGATGTGCCACATTTCTGTTGCTGCTTCAAAGACTACGCTTCCTGTTTATTTGACTTCAGGACAAGAAAACATGTTTTTCAAGGAAGCAACCAGGGAAAGCAGAATGTGACGGTTTGAACTGAGTCCTGTAAAAAGGCCAGATTATCTTTTGAATGCAGTCCCACACAAACCTTTATCTTATAGTTATATACACATGTGTACATTTAAACTCTGTCAGTTATGTTTTTAAATGAGCTGCTGATATTTGCCTGAAGTTCTGTGGCTTCCCCCAAGTCTGATTTTATCTGGTGCAAAATGTTGTGCCAGATCACTGCAAACAGCTTTTGCATAATGTATGACATTGTCTTTGTACAATGCGTAACTTCAGTTGACACAGAAATGGAAGTTTCCATCTGTTTGCTCATAGATGTGCAGAGCGGGGGGGTCGGTGCAAAGTTGCAGGTGCACACAGCGAGCCGGAGGTTGTGGTAAAGTGAAGGTTGCACCTCCGCCGTTTCTCAGCACGGAGAGCGAGCTGCAGGCTGCTCTGCGACCACATCCTCTCCTCTGCTGTTGCACTCTCCTCTGCAGGGTTTCATGCCCTGGTTTATCATTCTCACCCACAGCAGCTTTGACCTTCTTCAGTACACAGATGAAATGCTGATTTCCTGTTATGGGTTAGACTCGTGTTCTTATTTTGCTACAGAGAGTGTTTGAACTAAAGAAAGATATTCTTTGTTTAAGAAAGGAATGCATGTTGTCACACACTGTTTGTGTTTGTGGAAAAGGTGACTCAAAAAGTGAATTGATTTCCAAGAAAAGTAAAGAAAATTACTGGATGAAATTTAAATTTACTAGTAAATTTTAACAGACACTTTTTAGTCATCGGTTTTCTGAATGGAAAATCCTGTTATGAGTAAAATTAACCATCTTAAGAAGTTCTCCTGAGGTGAGATGTTTCAAGATTATGGGGGAGAAAATAGACGACTTCTCAGAAAACAGGCTAGTTGATGAAAAATACATTTTACAGTATCTCTGGAAAAACTTGAGATGTAAAACCAGAGAAAGGCGATGATATTCTTCACAAGTTTGATCAAATGACACATTATTATTCACCTGTCTCATCCTATCTTTTTCAAATTAAGTAATAGTGTTTGATATTATGATATGAAGACTGAGTCACAGCTTTAAAAAGTATTTCCAGGGCAAACTACACAAGAACAACACAGCTTTAAAATAATCTAACATACTTTTATTAAGAAGAAAATGAAGTTACAAACAGAAATCTCTTTGTGTCTAAAGAAAATTGACATCAGTCTATTTGAAAGGCAGTTATTAATTATATAAAGACAAATAAGCACATAAAAATCCACAGCAGAACTTGAACAGGCGATTAACAGTGTGCACTTTAACAATAGACTGTTTGAATGATATTTACAGAGAGCAAGGTAACTCATGTCCCAGAGTTACTTTTTGAGGCTTCAGCTCAGCTCTCAGTACTTCTGCTTTCCACCAAAACGCTGTGAAACATAGAAAGAACGCAGAGAGTAATAAGTCTTTGTTGTTACTGTTATTATAGAGAGAGACAATTTTTTTGGACAAGATTTGGACAAACCTGAAGCTTCCACACCAAAAATCCAACAAAAGCTCCATAGGCACAGCTCTTGACAGTAAGCACGCTGTAGACGACCTTGAAATTTTGTGTAGTTGTCAAATACTTCTCTGTAAATAAGAAATATTTAGTGATACAACACAGCTTCTATATTTCCAAGTGATGACAATCATGCTAGAACTGATTCACTGAAGGAATAATCTATAATATTTACCTCTTGACACAGAATTTGTCTCAGCTGTTTGAAAAAAAGAAGAAATTATTAGTTCACAACAGATGACTGAAATATTAAAAGATTTGCATATAATATGTGCATATAAGAGCAAAACGATTAAGTTCCACAAGAATTTACCCGTAACTCCGGCAATAACATCTGAATAATCTTTATGTACAGTGCCACTGAAGAAATTGACAACGCATTTAAAGATATTGTCAGGATTTTCCCATTGTTTGGCATAGACTCTCAGCCTGCTGGTGATTTTGTACACGGTCTGGTTGTTGTCATCTTTCCCTTCACGCGCAGCTTCATCTGTTGCCACACCATCAGTGACATTTTTCCCATTCATTTGCCAATACACTTTGACATGGTCAGGGTAGAAACCAGAGGCCACACAGACGAGGGTCTTCTTCCTTTTTTTGTCTTTGCTGTTTCTGCACTCATGTTCTGAAGGTCTCAGTATTTTTACTTCTTGTGGTGGAGTGCTGGTACGGTCTTTTTCTGCAAGGACAAAGGACAAAGAAGAATCACATTAACACACATGACTAAAACTGCCTTTAGATCTTGTGCACATGCCAGGCAAACATAAACATTAACGCACAAAAACATGCAGGCCAACTTTTTTT
>NW_005187471.1:3031620-3032905 GCF_000239375.1 Pundamilia nyererei
ACATAAATGATCCAAGTCCCAAATCTTTGGTCAGTCCACAGCTCAGCTCTTATTTTTTACGTTTTCCTGGTGAACTCTGTAACACACATAAAGGACAATCTGTGTTAATGCCAAGCAAACAGTTGTATTTGCTTTTATTTTTGTTGTTTTAATTGTTTTTAGGACAATGTAATGTAATTGGAGTTCATGTTCAACAAACCTGCAGCCTCCAGACCAAAAATCCAACAAAGGCTCCATAGAGGCAGCTCTTGAAGATAAAAACGGTGTAGGAGAGTTTGGCTTTATTTGTGATCATCAAATATTTCTCTGTAAAAGAATAAATAAAAAAATATCACAGGGGAAATGTTCAGTGTACTTTGTGGAGGCGGTTTTCAGTACAGATTGTGTTTAGACTTTTAGAAAATTCAAATTTAACAGTCTCTTACATACACTGATTTTAAGTTTGTGCTTGTGATGATGATTTGAACTGTAATAAAACCACAAAATATGTATTTACCTCTTCCCATGCCTCCATCTTCTTTATCTAATGGAAGAATAAAATAAATTAGAAAAGAATACATTCATTTCCCATGTCATCAATTATGGATCATTTTGTGCTCCTAAACTTACCTTCAACACCAGATATTTCACCAAAATGTTTGGTGGTGCCCGTTCCATTGTAGAAACTGACAATGCAGGAAAAGTTTTTTCCCTCCGTGTACCAATCTTTAGCAGAAACTCTCAACCTGCTTGTGATTCTATAGGATACAGGGGGGGTTTCAATCCGCTCTGCAGCTTCATCTGTTGCCACACCATCAGTGACATTTTTCCCATTCATTTGCCAATACACTTCGACATGGTCAGGGTAGAAACCAGAGGCCACACAGACGAGGGTCTTCTTCCTTTTTTTGTCTTTGCTGTTTCTGCACTCATGTTTTGAAGGTTCCAGTATTTTTACTTGTGGTGGAGTGATTTTACTGTTTTCTTCTGCAAGGACAAAGGACAAAGAAGAATCACATTAACACACATGACTAAAACTGCCTTTAGATCTTGTGCACATGCCAGGCAAACATAAACATTAACGCACAAAAACATGCAGGCCAACTTTTTTTCCACACATATTAACACAAAGGATTAATTCAGATTAGAAAACTCGCATTTTCTTTATTACAAAATTATTGTGGTGATCTTACCCAGAACTGTTAGCTTGGTTCCCTCTCCAAAATAAGGAGGATAAGTGCCAGAGCACAATGCCAAGTCACAGCCACAAAAACTCACAAGACTTACAACACTTGGATTCACCTCA
>NW_005187471.1:3039869-3040926 GCF_000239375.1 Pundamilia nyererei
CCAAAGTAAGCTTCGTTAGCATTGTCACAGTGCAAAAATACTCAGCATGAAACTCTTTTCACGCCTGAGGGTTGTGTTTACTTATAATCCTGTCAATACTAAGCCTCTGATGAAAGGTACATTTTTCGAAACACGGAAATAAAGTGAAATATTTACCTAATACAGTCAGTTTTGTTCCTTTTCCAAAGTAAGCTTCGCTGGTCTGTCACAGTGCAAAAACACTCAGCAAGAAACCATAATTATCTCTGAGGATTGTCTTTACTAATAATCCTGTCAGTACTAAGCTTCTGAATAAAGGTACATTCATCAGAACACAGAAATAAAATGAAATATTTACCTAATACAGTCAGTTTTGTTCCTTTTCCAAAGTAAGCTTCGCTGCCCTGACACAATGCAAAAACACTCAGCAAGAAACTGTTTTTGCACAAGAATTATCTCTGAGGATCGTCTTTACTAATAATCCTATCAGTACTAAGCTTCTGAAGAAAGGTACATTTATCAGAACACAGAAATAAAATGAAATATTTACCTAAAACTGTCAGTTTGGTTCCTTGGCCAAAGTAAGCAGGATCAGTGTAGGTCACAGTGCAAAATACTCAGCATGAAACTCTTTTTGTATCCGAATCTTCTCTAAGGACAGTCTTCATGGATACCTCTGTTTATACTATGGTTATAGTTAAAGTCATATTCATCAAAAACTGTAGAAAATTAAATATTTACCTAAAACTGTCAGCTTGGTTCCTTGGCCAAAGTAAGCAGGGTAGTTGTTGGTCACAGTGCAAAATACTCAGCATGAAACTCTTTTTGTATCAGAATAATCTTTGACAATAGTCTTTACTAATACTCCTGTCAATGTTATGGCTCTAAACAAATTTACAGTTCACTAAACACACCAGTAAAGTTGAATATTTACCTAAAACTGTCAGTTTGGTTCCTTGGCCAAAGTAAGCAGGTTGTGTGTTGGTCACAGTGCAAAATACTCAGCATGAAACTCTTTTTTCACCAGAATAACCTTTAGGTTAGTATTAATGAACATTTATGTTAACACTGAGGCTGT
>NW_005187471.1:3042078-3043425 GCF_000239375.1 Pundamilia nyererei
AATGATATAGTTTGTATAACTGAAAGGACATTTTGACAAATTATAACATAATATTGGATTGTGTGGATATAGAATCATAGAAATAAAAGAGCAAAGGTTATTATTCTGAAGTGAATTGTAAGATAATAGTTATAGTCAAGAACACAATGAGCCATTTCATAATAATATAAAATTGTATGTAGGTACTGATGTAAAAATATTTATTTGATATATTTTACACAACATAAGTTTGAGCTAACTAAAGTAATCACATACTGAGTAACGTAGTTATGTACAAATTAAAACGGTATTTATGTCTAAATATATTTATTTAGTTACATTTGCTCCACTGCAAATTAGCCTGGGCTATACTTACCTTATGATACCTTACATTTCAATTATTCTTATTCAAATTTCTAATTTATTGCTAACTTTTATGATGTATTTTGGAACATTCCAGAACTTAATTATATATTCAAACATCCCATCAGTTCAGTGTGTAAAAGCTGATGTATATTTACATGTTTGACATTTAAGGATGAGTAAATAATTAGCAGCACAAGAATTGTTCTCATGTTCAAACCTAAAATTTCATTAAGAACAGACTTAATAGTGCAAACTATAAGCATTTTATGAGAGCATGTGTACAGTAGCTATAATATTTAGTATAAATTACACTTTATTTGGATTAATTGTTATCCCGTATAAACCCAGTAGAGGTCAGTGTGTGATAATCTTCTGAACTTGATCCGATCAAACCGAACACGCCAAAATAAATAAATGAATGAAGTAGAAACTAAAGCACATGGATGTTGATAACAAACTGTTTGTGAGGATAATACTGAACATAGTAAAATATCTTTACTGTACCAACACCTGCTCACTTATCTGAACAGATCAGCGTTGTGGTGATGCAGGGACATGACTGAACTGTGAAATGGCAGTTCTTGTACTTTATGTGTATTTATAAAGGTTATTTATTAGTTTTTTATAAAAATGATTGTATCTGTTCATGTCATATCGGTATTTCCTTTAAATTCATTTTAAGGGACCATCAGAGTTAAACACATAATCATTCCTATTTATCCATCTTCCCCAACTCGTCGTGTTTTTTTCATTGAGGTTGTTGTTTAGCTGCTCAGGCTTCCTGAACCACTGTGCTATACTGGAAGCACAGTAATACAGAGCCGTGTCTCCAGCCCCAACGAGGTGTATCTTCAGGGTGGATTCAAGCAAGGAAGGCCGAGACATGGTGTACTGTGACTTTTTAAAAGGAGCTTCAATGTTCCAAGAATCTTTACTAAGAGAATATGTCACTAACTCCAGTTTCCCACTACTGCTTTGTCTGTACCAGTACATGTAGTAATA
>NW_005187471.1:3044467-3047377 GCF_000239375.1 Pundamilia nyererei
AGTGTCTGGTCTGTGTGTATCACTGTGACTGGCAGCACAGTAATAGGTGCTGCTGTCATTGATATGCAGCTCAGTTATTTGTAGAGAGAAGTTGTTTTTGGATGCATCGAGAAATGACTCTAAGCGTCCCACAGGTTTATCATATTCTTTTACAAGGAACTCGATTGGAGCCCCGTGGTGGTTCTGTCTGTACCAGAGCATGGTGTAGCTGCCCATGCTGAACCCTGAACCCATTTTGCACTCCAGCATCAATGTTCTCCCTGGGTCAGACATTTGATCTTCAGACTGAAGAACAAGAACAGTCAGACCTAGAAGCCATGGGAGAGAACACGGAGGAAAAAAAATGAATTTACTCAGATTTGTCACTTATAAGGCAGTAAATAAAGTGTGAGTAAATACACAGCCAACACACCCACCAGAGTGAATAAAAAACGAGAGGTAAATAACTGCGACAACCATGTTAGTATTGAGCTGTCTCCAGTGAAATGATGCAGCTGTTGCAACATCAATGTATTCAGTACAAAAGCATCATGAGGTCACACGACCACGTGATTTGGGGGACGTTTCATCTACAATTTTCTTCAATGCAACCATTTTGAAAACAGATGTTGACATATATTTATTGACATTTAATTGATTGTGTAGGTGTACATATTTAATCATAACAAACCAAAGGTAATGGAAACAATCATTTAAAAAAAAAGTAATGTTCAATATTACTGCTTTATATATTGAGAATCTTGTCTTATTACCTCATGAAAGTTTTGCTTAAAAAGTCTTTATTATGTCACCCTTATGATGTTTTGGTTTAGGACTACTTCCACAGTTGAAAAACTCCTTTGCAAACACTTTTTGTCTAAATAATTAGAGTAATAAATCATTCTTTAAAAACAGCTCATTGCATCAAAACCAGTGTGCATCAAGTCTGTCGAGTCTAAGTAGCCAGAAGTTATAAGATCACATGAACTTTAATATATTTTACTGTTTATTAAGATTAAAGCAGACATACAAAAAGCAACAAACAGCTAAATTAGCATTGTTGTACTGTGAAGCACATATTTTATAGAGAAAAAAAATCGAAAAAGTTTTTCACATAAAAAGACTAAAGCTGAAATTAAGTTAAATGTAGTTAAACTGGGAAATTTGTTACATATGTATAGGTACAGTACACTTCATAAAGAATACATAGATTTGTTATACCCCAATTTTGCCCTGATAAAAAGATGAACAGTTTCAACTTCCAAAAAGAAAAAACAGTGTGCCACTGTCATTAGTTTTCTATCAGAGGTTTTTAGTATAGCGGGGATATGAAACACGTCACTGTGTGCTGGCAGCACAGAAATACACAGCTGAGTCTGACAGATTAAGGTTTTTGATGATCAGAGAGCCTTTCACTGTGTTGTCTCTTTTTATCTGAAACCGGTCTGTGAACTGGCTCTCATAGTTTGGTTCACCCATAAGCACTGTGTACCCAATGAGGCTCATCGCCTGATCACTCTGCTTGTGCTGGTACCACAGCATTACTTGTAAGTTGCTGTCATCGTGACTGCAGTTAATCCTGAGCTCCTCAGTCCCTTTGTTCACAACTTGAGCAGACGACTGTTCAAAGGTAACACTCTCCACTTTTCCTGTGAGAAAAACAAAGGTGACGTGAGGTGAATTTGAGCATTGCAATTCAACAAAAAAAGACAAAACTGTTAAGCTTACTTGTAAGGACCACGAGTATAAATCCAAATGTGTACAGAGCTGGAGGCATTCTAGAAAGTAAACCTAAATGTAGATATGTGAAACCACACAATAAACTGCTTTCACAGCAAAATTACAAAACGAACATCTCGGAGGTGAAACATTTACATGCCGCTCGTGTCTAACAAACCTATACATGTTATATCCTCTCTCTTCTTTACACCACACCCCTTCATTCCTGCCTCCTTAAAACTGCTGACGTGTCCCTTGATGCACATGTTCCTTCATGGCCATTGAAAATTATTTACTGATTTTGAAAATAATTTAAAGAATATGAGAAATATCATCCAAAAGGTGCAAATCCAGCTTGTAGTAGCAAATAATTAAATGGCATAATTTTATTTTATTTCATGAAAACAATACTGAACATAGTAAAATATCTTTACTGCACCAACACCTGCTCACTTATCTGAACAGTTCAGCTTTGTGGTGATGCAGGGACATGACTGAACTTTGCACAGGCAGTTCTTGTGCTTTATATGTGTCAGTAAATGTTCTTTATTATTGTTCATAAGATTTCTTTTGGCCTATAATGTCACATTGGTATATCTATGAAATTCATTTTAAGAGGCTATCAGAGTTACAGATACAAGCCTTTCTATTTATCCATCCTCCCATCATGTAGCGATTTTTTTCACAGAGGTTGTTGTTTAGCTGCTCAGGCTTCCTGAACCACTGTGTTCTACTAGAAGCACAGTAGTACAGAGCCGTGTCTTCAGGCTCAACAAGGTGTAGCTGCAGAGTGGAGTTAAGTACAGAACGCCGAGACATGGTGTACTTCATTTTTTCAAAAGGAGCTTCAATGAACGAGTTATCTTGACCAGTAGAATATGCCACTAACTCCAGTTTCCCACTGCTGCTTTGTTTGTACCAGTACAAGTAGTAATGTTGTCTGTCATCTTGTTCACATTTCAGAGTCACAAATGCAGATCCTTTACTGCTTGATATGAATTGAGGCTGGTCAATTTTAACACCCCGGGAGAAATCTGTAAAACAAGAAAACACAGAAAACAAAGGCAAAATCAGCAAATTCAGTGAAAAATATAAAGAAGAATTACCAGAGACATTACAGTTATCTAATATAAGTATAAATGCTCTTACCAGTGAATATAAAAAGCACAAACAAGAGGAGATTCATTTTTATAACAAAACATAAAAATTATT
>NW_005187471.1:3048940-3054994 GCF_000239375.1 Pundamilia nyererei
TGAAAAGTGAAATCATAATTCACCCTAAATGAAGAGTTCCACCTCCTTTTATTGTAGTAGCTACTTAGAAATAGACAGCGGCATTTTAGTGTATTTTTTTTTAGTTTTTGTGCCCTAAAAGGAAAGAAAATATATTATTCTCCACCCATTAAAAACTACACCTTGTTGTTAAAGCCAAATCAGTCATTTGTTTTGAGGCATATTCCATCAGCCTAGAGCAGTAAGAACAAGGTTTCTAGCATTGACGTTACACCAAAACACATCACTGTGTGCTGGCAGCACAGAAGTACACAGCTGAGTCTGATACAATCACGCTGCTGATGCTCAGAGCTCCTGTTTGGATATTTTCTCTTGTAATCTCAAAGTGATTTTCAAACTGCTCCTCAATGACAGCGACACTGCCT
Source organism: Pundamilia nyererei (assembly GCF_000239375.1). Taxonomy (NCBI): domain Eukaryota; kingdom Metazoa; phylum Chordata; class Actinopteri; order Cichliformes; family Cichlidae; genus Pundamilia; species Pundamilia nyererei. The sequence continues at coordinate 3,049,345 of NW_005187471.1, forward strand.
ATGTAGCTGTATCCTATGAAGCTCATTAAGCCATTTTCTTTTTGCTGGTACCAAAGCATTAAATTGAGGCCATTATCATCATGACTGCATGCAATTTTAACATTGGCTGTTTCAGTGACTATTCTTGGGTGAGATGGCTGAAAGATCACACTGCTGGCTTGATCTGTGTGGGGGAGAAGCCACATGTTAAAAGAAGCTAATGTAGAAGTCATGTTAAACATCGTATAAGTGTTGTAAAAAGTAGAGGAAGATTGGAAATAATTACTTGAAAGGAAGATGAGAAGAAACCCGATCACAGCTGACATCCTCCAAGTTTGTGCTGTTGTAGGATAAACACGGCTTCGTTCAGCAAAGGTCTGTGAAAAGAGTCACGTCACTCATGAGCTTATAGGAAAAAATGCTTTTAGTAAGGGAGTGGCATTAAGCCACATCGCTGTGTGCTGGCAGCGCAGAAGTAAACAGCAGAGTGTGACAGTTCTGCTCTTTGAATGATAAGTTCCCTCTTGCATTTTGATATCCATACTCAGTGAGGGCCATAGACTTATTCTGTTATATATACTGGTACCAGAGCATTAGAGTAAGGTTCTCATCATTATGACTGCAGTCAATCTGGACTTTACTTTTCGGTGCCACTGTTTGGTGAGGAGATTGCCGAAATGTGGAGAAAGCAGAATAAAAATTAAATGCATGTATTTCAGGCAGAGACAAAAACCAAAACAAAACCAAAACAGATCTCTTTCAAAATAATAATACAAGTGAAAACTTGTATTATTGAAATGACAGTGAAATGACAGACTTCTTATGCTGACCCCTGGAACAACAATCAGTGGAAGACCCACCTCACAACTGACAGAACTGAAAGGATCTGCCTGATACTATTAGACACCAGCAGAGATATTGGGGAGTCCAAACCTTGATAGGTCATAGTTGTTCTGGTGGCATAAAGTGTTTTTGACCAGAATTAATCAAGTGGAAAACTGTCAAAGTCATTATATTCTGGATATTCTGTTATTGCCAATTTCAAACATCTGGGTAGATTTATCAGTAATAACACTCCAGTATTAAATCATTATAATTTACACTGCAAATGTTACAGTTAACTAAAGTAGTCATATACTGAGTACCAACACCTGCTCACTTATCTGAACAGATCAGCTTTGTGGTGATGCACAGACATGACTGAACTTTGCAGAGACAGTTCTTATACTTCATATATAAGATAAATGTGCTTTATTTGCTTTTATAACAATTATTGTTTCCTTTTATGTCATGTAGTCCTGATACTTATTTTATGGGGCTCTTAGAGTTAAACACATCAGCTTTCAGATTTATCCATCTTCCTCTTATCTTCCAGTTTCTTCTTCCTGTGAGGTTGTTGTTTAGCTGCAGATGCTTTCTTAACCACTGTGCTATTCTGGAAGCACAGTAATACAGAGCCGTGTCTTCAGGATCAACAGGGTGTATCTGCAGGGTAGATTCAAGCACGGAAGGCCGAGACATGGTGTACTTTATTTTTTCAAAAGGAGCTTCAATGTTCCAGGAATTTTGACCAGGAGAAAATGTCACTAACTCCAGTTTCCCACTGCTGCTTTGTCTGTACCAGTACATGTAGTAATATTGACTATCATCTTGTTTACAATCCAGGGTCACATTTTTGGTTCCTTCACGACTGAAAATAATTTGAAGCTGATCAATTTTAACACCCCGGGAGAAATCTGGAAACAAAGACACAAAGGCGAGTCAACAAATTAAGTGAAAAAATATGATGAAGAATTTCCAGAGATATTATAGTTATGTAATATGAGTATAAATGTTCTTACCAGTGAATATCAAAAGCACAAAAAAGAGGAAATTCATGTTCACATTGATTATAATATGACAAATAAAAATATGTCTTTCTGCATTTAAATTTCTTACAGGCTGAGCAGGCACAGCACTGATGCAACTTATTAAGCTGCTGCAGTTAAAGCTTCAAGATGAACATCCCACAGTTTTTCATACAAACAATCTGAAGGGGTTCCTTTTTACAGCAGCAGTCTCCCAGTGGCCACCAAGCCAACTGCAGCTTAATTTCCTTTCTCCAGAGATTCTGATTCTGATTATTCTCTTAGGTTTGTTTTTTTCTTACTTTTCTGAAGATTTGTTTGCTCTTTTCACAATTTTACTAAACCTCAAACCAGCGGTCTTCATCCTTTATTGGATTGACTGTGCAGCTGCATGTGAGGCTGATGGTGATGCAAAATTCTGATTTACAAACAAATCTATTGCTTCCAATAAATACGGTATGGTCTAAACTCTTTTGGTGTGCACAGACACACAGATGTAACAGTTAGACATGTGACTTTAAAATGTTTTGGCTTATTCTTTGTGCAAGTGGTAATTGGTGTTAGTCATTAACTTTTATCTGATATTAAAAGTAAATGCACCAAATTGTTTTAGGTCAGTTCTGTGTAACTTTGAAGATTTGTAGACTGCTCCATCTGTATAAAAAATTAATATCAAACCAAACAAGCCACAGCCCCTTCCTGTTATATGTGATGTGTGACAGACACACTTGCTATTTGTATGAGTGTCTGGTCTGTGTGTATCACTGTGACTGGCAGCACAGTAATAGGTGCTGCTGTCATTCATATGCAGCTCAGTTATTTGTAGAGAGAAGTTGTTTTTGGATGCATCGATAAATGACTTTAAGCGTCCCACAGTTTTATCATATTCATTTAAAAGGTAGTCGACTGGAGCTCCGTGGTGGTTCTGTCTGTACCAGAGCATGGTGTAGCTGCTCATGCTGAACCCTGAACCCATTTTGCACTCCAGTGTCACTGTTCTCCCTGGGTCAGACATTTGATCTTCAGACTGAAGAACAACAACAGTCAGACCTAGAAGCCATGAGAGAAAAAACAGAGAAAAAAAAAGTGAATTTACTCAGATTTGTCACTTATATAGTAAGTATAGTAAATAAAGTGTGAGTAAATTCACAGAGCACCCACCAGAGTGAATAAATAATGAGAAATAAATAACTGCTATAACCATGTTAGTGATGAGCTGCCTTCAGTGGAATGATACAGCAGATGCAAACCTCACCACATTCAACGCAAAAGACATCATGAGCTGAGATCACATGATCACATGATTTGAGAAGTATCATCTATAACCCTCCTTCTTGATCGACTGCTTTATTTTTGTTCTTTTTGAAATGTTGCCAGTATTCTGTGCTGCTGTGACATTAATCTTTTGTTCCCAGCATCATGCAACATCATTGCAAATAAGAAAAAGTTAGTGTCTACATTTTAATTATATTAAAAAAATATATTAAATATATATTAAATTATATGAAATTATTTTACCTGCCAAACTTATAAGATGACTGGTTTTGATCAACTTATTTTTACTTGATTAAAGCCAGAAGCAAAACATGATATTGTGATATGAGATTATCACCACATTGTCTTTAAAACTCCTTTTTGAACATGTTAATTATAATGGATATTATTTAACTGTTGTTGTATTATTTTAACACGTTCAAATTAAAGCCACACATTATGTTACATTACAAACACAAAGTTATAAGATCACATATATACTTTAATAAATTTGACTGTTATAAACTACAGTAGAAACTCAAAAATGACACCAGAATGGAATAAACAGGGAAATCCCTTTTTCTGCTATGTTTATTTCATTAGACTGTTTATGCTAACAATTACAGCTTCACCTTTTAAGGTAAACGTTTGGTTCTTTTTACACCATGTAGCCTGCAAATTGAATAAGAATGATGATGTACCACATGTACCAGTTAAAGAGTTAATTATATGTCAGCAAGTGAAGTTGATGTGTTGTAAAAAAGAAGTACTTGGCAAGTGTAAAAACATTTTTAAAAAACGCTGACAAGGACCAAACTGTAAACAATGAACTCAGAGGGTCTCCGAAACTGGTTAAAGGAAGTGGGCACCCCAGACTCACTGGTGTGTATGTGGAGCAAAGATACTGTGAGTTGGAACCACTGAAAATTTGGCTAAAAACACATTTGTTTTGAGGCACATTTCAGCAGCCTGGTTCAGAAAGAACAAGGTTTTTAGCATTGGCATTACACCAAAACACATCACTGTGTGCTGGCAGCACAGAAGTACATGGCTGAGTCTGATACAATCAAGCTGCTGATGCTCAGAGCTCCTGTTTGGATATTTTCTCTTGTAATCACAAAGCGATTGTCAAATTGTTCTTCCTTGACAGGGGCATTGCCGAAGTAGCTGTATCCTATGAGGCTCATTAAACCATTTTCTTTTTGCTGGTACCAAAGCATTAGATAGAAGTCATTTTTATCATGACTGCATGTAATTTCAACATTGGATGTTTCATTGACTATTCTTGGATGAGATGGTTGAAAGGTCACACTGCTGGCTTGACCTGCGTGGGGAGAGAGGCAGATATTAAAAGAAGCTAATGTAGAAGTCATGTTAAACATCATATAAGTGTTGTAAAAAGTAGAGGAAGATTGGAAATAATTACTTGAAAGGAAAATGAGAAGAAACCCGATCACAGCTGACATCCTCCAAGTTTGTGTTGTTGCAGGTTAAACACGGTTTTTATCAGCGAAAGTCTGTAAGAGACACATCACACCTGCAGGTGTAGGAAAAATGCTTTTAGTAAGGGAGTGGCATTAAGCCACATCACTGTGTGCTGGCAGCGCAGAAGTAAACAGCAGAGTGTGACAGTTCTGCGCTTGGAATAGTAAGTGTTCCTGTTGTTGCGCTTCCTCTTGTCAACTTGAATTGTTCTTCAAACTGACCCTCAAATGTTTGGCGGGTATTTTGATACCCATACCCAATGAGGGTCATAGACTGATTTTCTTTTATATGCTGATACCAGAGCATTACAGGAAGGTTCCCATCATTATGACTGCAATCGATCTGGACTTCACTTTTCTCTGCCACTATCTGTGAAGGAGATTGCTGAAATGTAACAGCACTCACCTGACCTGCAAAGGAAATACAATAAATATATTTGTGCAAAAACAAAAAACAAACCAAACAAAAAAAAAAATCCAAAATCCAACAAAATTACCTCTAAAAAATGTATATTTTAAACATGACTGTTTAGGCATAGAAGTATATAAAAAAATAGAGACTTTCACAAAGACCTGAAGTTTGACATCTTACAGTAAAGACTGATGAAGAAAGAGCCAAAGGCATACAATGAAGACATCGTCAGGCACTGATGTGACAGGAGTAGTTCTCTGAGATTAAGACTGTGAAGCAGTAGCAGTGTCGGGTTAATTCATCACCACATCCTCATGATAAAAGCTTCAAACTACGTGCTGTGCCTCCACCTATCGGTTGAATTGGTTTAGTCCTGCCCCTGTTGTGCTGCTTTTTAAATTCTTGATCATAAATAAACCAGTTTGAATGTGCTCCCTGCTAACTTTCCACTTCTTATTTGAAATAATGAATGTGACAGTTCTTCCACCTGCTTTTTTACCAAGTTATTTATGTCACTACTGCTATTTCAAACTGTTCAGTGAATGTTCATTACCTCCTTTATTTAAATGCACTCTTCTTCTATATTAAATCCATAGCATGTAAGATGTCTGTGAAGGTTCTCAGTCATCCAGGTCATCGTAGTCAAAGGAGCTTGCAAAGAAAAGCGTCTGGAC
>NW_005187471.1:3056266-3073068 GCF_000239375.1 Pundamilia nyererei
CCATAGTAAGGTGTTTGTAGAGCGTTCATTTACAAATACATTAAAGAAGAAGGTTAACTAATTAATTACCTTTAATCCAGAGAAAGGTGATGATGGTGATGATAAAATAAGCTGGTGTCATGTTGAATCTCAAGAACTGAATGAAGTCTTTACAGTGCTTTGAGAAACGGAAGGAGGAACAGGAAGTGATGTAAAGAGATCAGCGTATAAGATGAGATATAAAATAGTCTTCCAAGAAGCCAGACATTCATTTAATTTTTGAAGTGGTCTGTAACAATAGTTCTCCTGTTTGTCTTATTTTGAGTTTCTCAGTTAAGATACTGACTCCATTTTTTATTTGTCATTTATCTTCTAGCATTAAAAAAAACATTTGGATTGGCTAATTACAGTATGATTACTATTTTCATCTGAAAGTCTTTTATTTTAGTATATAGGATGTTCAGTTAAGTTTAAAAATGGTTCTCCAGGTGTTTTAGATGTGTATCAAAGCGTTTCTTTGGACACTGGTTACTTTTGCTATTGTAGTGACTTCTAAGAAAAGCTGTCATAATGATGGCTAAGGTTCATGGCCTATCATTATATGTTTCAAATGATGAGCCATGTATGAGATCAATGAAATAAAAGCAAATGTTTTTTACAAAGATTCATGTCACCTTCTTAGGATCATCTGCCAGGCTGTGTGAGACTCTTCTCTAACTATTAGGGATCAGGTGTATACAGTATGCTGGCTGACAGGTACTGTTGGACTGGTTACTGGACTGGACTGGTACAGTTTCTCTCTCAGATTTCACAAGCAGTTGTTTTGTCTGATCTTGGTAGCTTGAGTGTCCACGGTTTTGTGTGGAATCTCGTGTCTGATGGGTGTTTTCACCTAACTGATTAATCATTTATTAGTCATTTGCAAAATTTTTAATGGTAAATATTTTCTGATTTCCTTTGCCAGATGTGGCTGCTTTTTGGCTGTATTTGGGCTTTTGAGTTGGTCCAAGACTTTATTGAAAAGTCATTTGTGAGTTGATTACAAAAAGCAGAGAAGATCTGAAGGCAAACAGATCTTCTGTTTGGTGCACAAAAATAAATAAAACTTCATATAGAAACATAATGTACAGAGCTTAGGTTGCAATCTTACCAAAAATGAATAGTTATTATTCATTTGTTGTGTATTTAAATTGTATCCAAGTTGCAAATCACCCATGAACGACTCTCCAATATGAAGATCAACATCACCTGTGAAGCCTACATCCAGTTCTATTGAAGACTGTTGTTAGAGCACTGATACTGTGTCACATGGTATCTGTGGTTTCCTGTTGGGGTACTCATATCTGCTGGATCATTATGGAGGTTTTTGTATTGGAGGATGAGCATATTTATCACTGTGCATACTTGCTGCTCCAAAATATTCTCCGCTGTCTTCGGGGTGTTTTGGATTCAGGATGTGCAGATGACCAGTTTTCTCTCCATCTCCGCTCACACTGAAACGACTTTCAAAACCCGGCTCAACTTTCAGGGTTTTATAATTGACATATGCAACCAGTTTCATGGAGGTGTCTCCTGCTGAGCGGTGATACCACAGAATTGTGTCATAGCTCGAGATGTTATGAGTTAAGGTCAGGTTTATTTGAATGTTTGGTTTTCCTAAGAGTTGAGTTGGAGACTGAAAAACCTGTTTTTGTTTATTGGGGTAAACTCCTGTAAAGAAATAAAGAAACACTGTTAGGTGGTGCTGTAATGTGCTGCTGCTGGAGAAGAAAACCTGTGCATGTCAGCTGATTTCTGGGAAAATGGTGAAAGTAAATATTTATATACCACCTCCAGTTCTTCCATCTGTAAAGCATTTTAAGGGGATTCATTTACAAATATATTAAAGAAGAAGGTTAATTAATGAATTAATTACCTTTAATCCAGAGAAAGGCAATGATAAGATAAGCTGGTGTCATGTTGAATGTCAAGAACTGAATGGAGTCTTTACTGTACTTTGTAAAACAGAAGGAGGGACAGGAAGTGATGTAAAGAGACCGGCGTATAAGATGACTGTTCCACCCTTCTGCTGCCCCTAATCTCTTTGCAGGGGCAGTGCAAGAGGGTTCAGCTGTTGCTAATTGATCACACCTAGTCAGGTGTGGATGAAGGCATACCTGAGGCAGGCTTTCAGGAAGGCTTACTAGTCTTTGTCATAGTGGTACCCAATATTTTAGTCAACTTGTTATGGAATTTAAAATAACACCTCTTCTCTGTGAAACTCTGGTATTAGTCTGTGGCTGGGTGTGGTTTGCGATGCCACTGCAGGTGAGATGGACACACCTGCAGTGGCATCTACAATCATGCCTCGCTGGCATGTTAGAGGTGAACAAAACACAGGCAGGGTTATGGGCTGGTACTAGCAGTTGTTTTGTGTTATGATCTTAACCGATCTTCAAGTAAATATGGCAGTTTAAGCCACAAAATTAGAATAATTGTAATTTTAATTCAAACTGTTTAATGCAGACTGTCTCCATGTTGTCATGTTGGAATATGACAACATGGAGACAGTCTGCATTCATCAGACGGAGCCAGACGGGTGGATTTTTCACTCCAGAGAACACATCTCCACTACTCTAGACTCCAGTGGCGGCACACTTCACAACTCTTTGCATTATGCTTGGTCATGTAGGGCTTTGATGTAAGTAAGATAATCTTAATCTAAATTAATCTAAAGGCCACATGAAATTTGGAGGTCTGCAGCCATTGCATCTGCAGAAAGTTGGTGACCTCTGTGCACTATGCGCCTCAGTATCGAGTGACACTGCTGTATGATTTTATGTTGCCCACCACTTTTTTGGCTGAGTTGCTGTTTTTTCTAGTTGCTTCTAGTTGACATTATACCACCAATAGTTGACTGTGGACTTGTTGCACTGATGGCATACTGTCAGAATACTATGCTGGAATTCCTGAGACTGAGCCCTTCTTTCACATTGATTTTATGCACCTGTGGCAATAGACGTGACTGGAACCCCTGAATTCAATGATTTGGATTGGTGAGTCAATACTTGTGGCAACGCAGTGTATGTCTGAAGGGTGAAAGGAAAGCAGTAGTGTAATACATGTGCTGATAAGCTGGGAACTCGGTAAACCACAAAAACAACCCATGATTGTATGGGAGATACTTACTCTTTAACCTATATTCAGGGGTGAGCAAAAAAGAGGTTTTTGTTAAGAGAAGATAGCTGTTTGATGCAGTGTGCTTCCCTGGCTGCACAAAAGTAAGTCGCAGTGTGCTCAAGCGGTTTAAGGTTGATTATGGTAAGCAAGCTATGCTTTTTCTCTCCTTCCAGATCTCCAGATAATTTGAAATGTTTTCTAAATGGCTCCTCAACGCTGTCATTGTTGAACTTTGCATATCCATATCCAACAAGTTTCAGAGCCGTTTCTCCGCGTCGCTTCTGGTACCAAAGCATCACTCTGTAGTCAGATTTTTCATGTTTGCACAGAATCTCAACATTGGCATCAGCCTTTTTGATGACAGAAGGAGACTGATGGATCTGAACCCCGAGTGAAAAACCTACAAAAAAACCCAACAACAACTTAGATTTACTTAAACAATGAAACAAAATAGAAACTTGCTGATCTAGAGGAAAGTGGAAATTACCCATAAGATGACCTAAAATAAGTAAAATTATCATTTTAGTTCTATATCCTGTGCAGCTGCGAGATAAATGTCATACTGATGAGGGTTGTCACTAGTATGTATGTTTAAAAAAAAAAAAAAAAGACATGAGGAAATGACGTATGTATCACATGACAGGGATCCCAGAGAGCAGCTGGATGACTGAAGGTTGCTTAAAGACATAAAACCACAGCTGATAAAAGATGTATGCATTTAGTTTTTGTGTAACTAACAGGAAATCTGCCTCAGTGTGCATATTGCGCTGCACAGTAATACACCGCACTGTGCTCAGACTCTTTTAGACCCGCTATAAACAGAGACCCCTTCTTAGCTGTATTTCCACTTAAATCTCCAGTGATGTTGCAATACTTTTCAAAATCTCCTTCATATTTTATTGTGCTATAGTCCACATATCCAATTAGTTTCAGAGCTGTGTCTCCAGGTGACTGCTGGTACCACAGCATCACTCTGTAGTCAGTTTTTTCATGGGTGCAGATTAGTTGTACATCATCACCAGCATTTCTGATAGCAGCAGAGGGAGACTGACGGACCTGAACTCCCAATGAAATACCTGCTGTAAGCAGAGGTTGACACATCAATGATATAAAATGTGAAAGCAAAGATTGTAAATCGCATATAAGTGTGAAGCAGTTACCTGTGAGGAAAAGGCCAAAAAGAAATCTGATCATTGTGTAGAGTTCTGACATGAGCTCCAAAAAAATATGCTGTATCGCAGCATTTAAATCAACAGAGTCTGTGTGGCAGGTGCTTTCTCACAGAGCTGGGTGTCATTGCATGAAGAAACCAGTGTGATGTAGGCAGAGGAGGAGTGGCTTCATGTGATTTATCTATATAAGCTCTCCTTTTATTAGATTTCACAACAAATGATGTTTTTGGACAGCTTTCCTTATAACAAACATAAAAAACAGTCACAAAATACGTTAGCCAATGAAAACATGATTACATCAAACCACAGTACAACCACAAAAGCAGGTGTATGTGATCAGTTTATTCCCTATCTTCTTTTTAAACCACCGATGATTCCACGTTGTGCAGTTTTTGTAAGGTTCAAAGAGCCTTTTTGTCATTGTGCTTCTCTCGCAGCACAGTAGTAAACTGCATTTTGCTCTTCTCCTGTAAGTTTAACTATGAGAGAACTCTTCTTTGCTGTATTCCCAGTCAGGTCTCCAGAGATGTTGAAATTATTTTTATATAGCTCTTCCATTGTGACATCTTTGGAGTATAAATACCCAATGAGTTTCATAGCTGTGTCTCCAGGTGGCTGCTGGTACCAGAGCATCACCCAGTAGTCTGTTTTATTATGGGTGCAGAAAATCTGAATTTTGTCACCAGGTTTGCCACTAGGTTGTGCGATAATATCAGAGGGAGTCTGATGAACTCTAAGACCCTCACAAACACCTGTATGAAGAAAAAAAACTGACTATTATTAGTTATGCTCTGATCAATACTGAACAAAAAAACTAAACTAAATGTACAGTATTAATCAAACATCAACAAATATAGTTGAAACAAGTTTTTACCTGCCAGGCAAAAGAGGAGAAACGTGATCATTTTGAGAAACTGCTCAAAAAGCGACTCAGACTACACATGGGCTTTTGCATGAGATGAAAGTGACTAATAGTGGCTGATAGTGATGGTAACTGAAGTGATAAACACAATTACTCCCAGACAGAAAAAGGCTTCAGCTACTTGGGAGGAGCCAGGAGTTCAAGTGAATTTATGAGGACTGAGAGAGCCTAAAAGAAAAACCCAGTTAATCAAAGCTCCAGTCAGTATAAGTGAGGCAAAAAGCTTCTGTAGTCTTCTGTAATCTACATTTTGTGATGTGATAGATGGAGAGAAATTTATCAACTCAGTGGCTGTATAAGTAATTATCTCTTACTCTTAGTAAAAGATTATCATTGAACAAAATTCATAGTTGACATTTAAAGTAGTTTTGTTTGCTGTGAACTCTTTGTTTGTGCTCCCTTAAATCTTAACTACCTACTTTATATTTCATATGCTGCATGTTAAGGTGAAGTATTTCTTGAGCCCTATAGTGCCACCTGGTGACATGATATAAAATGCTTGTTTTTTCCCCCCAATATACATCTAATTGATTAGCAAACAGTTTTTGTACAGCTTCTCCTACTTCTCACATTACTGTGTCTGCCAACAGCACAAAAATACACCCCGCTGTCATTAAACTGCAAGTGTTTCACAGTGAGAGTCCCAATGTCAAAGTTTTTTTTGCTGGCTAAATATTTTGCTTCAGAGATATCTCCATATTCAATTTTCCCCCCAAGAAGTTTGGAGAGGATGAAGGTCATGGTCTTTCCCGGTCGCTGAATGTACCAGTATGTCTGGATATAGGTAAAGCCTTTGTTATGGCTGCAGTTCATCTCTGCAGAACTGGACACATAACTCCAGCTGATTTTAGGATATTGAGTAACATCCTGGCAGTGACCTGTGCAGAGAAAATACAACATTCAAACAGAATTTGATATCTTCTTATATAATCTGAAACAAAAAAGTGTATTTACTCATTTTTTCCCCTCATTTAAACATTTTCCATATTCATTGATGAACTATTACAGCAATCTGTTTTTAAAATAAGCAGAAAATATCTCAGGTATTAGTTGGCAATATTTTAAATAAATAGTATAAATGTTCCAGGTATTCCTTGACAGAGGGAAAAAAAGAAGCCATAACAAAAATAAACTTGGTTGTTGCAGTGCACACCATGACTATAGCAGAAAATATTTGCATTTCAAATGTTAATTATTAATTACTACCTTGAAGCCAAAGGGGAAAAAGTACAAATCTAATGAAAACCTGCATCATGATAGTGCTCCAGTTTCCTGAGATGCTGCCACTGCAGATATACTGAATATCTGAGGGCATTTAAATACTGTGTGTTGCCTCACAGAAGGAAGCTAACTTTGGAAAAAAAGGAGGGGGAAAAAAACCCTCTTCGCAGGTGCTGGTGCAGCACCGTGTGCTGAGGGGGGAACACATGGTGAGGTTTTTGTACTGAAGTGCAGTGCTTTCTAGCATTGTGTTGAGTGACAGCACAGAAGTACACTGCGCTGCTGTTTGGGCCCAGTTTTTCGATTGTTAGTGTGCAAGTCTTATTTTTATTTGCATCTCCTTTTAATTTCACATCAAGTCCTTTCTCAGGATTATCCACGGTGCCGTACACGTATCCCAAGAACTGCAGATGTCTGTTGTTCATTTGCCTATACCAGAGGATTCGATCATAGCCCTGAATACTGTGAGAACAGTTTATTTTGACTTCTTCTGTTTCCTTTGAAATGTACAGCTGAGCTGGAGTCTGGTAAATTTGGGAATTCAGAGAAGAACCTGTGGAAAAGACAAAAAAAAAACCTCTGACTACAAATGTGACAAATTTTCCACATGTCAGTTTGTCCATGTATGATTGACTAGATTAAGTTGAGTAAGTAACCTTTATAAAAACCAAGAAGAGCAGCACTTTAACAACAATATATATTTGCAGCTCCTTACTGAAACAAGTGCCAGAGAATAAAAAAAAAAGACCAGAAATAAAGTGTTTAAGTTAATACAACCGATCTACTTCTTCTGACAATTAATCCTAGTTTTAGAGACCATAGGAACCTCATGGTTGCAAGCAAATACCTCTTTAAAACATTTTAAAGAATAAATACAATACTAATTTTTACCTGAAACATGGAAAAAACCAACAAGAGAACAATACAAGAGAATGATCATCATTGTGTTCTCTGACTTCAGTTTAAGAGCCGTCTGGTTATAGGTTAGCCTGTTAGGAATACAAGAGACCAGGTTTTTAAGGTGGGTGGTGTCTTATGGGTTCCTGCTCTTCTATATGTTATGTTAAATGCTGCTAACCACCATACACTGCTGCCTCAACAAAGATATGCTGCCATCTTGTGAAAGAAAGTAAAACAAACCCGCAAGAATATATCCAAAGTTAGTCAGAAAACAGTCCCTTTGGAAAATCATTAACTTATTATTCATTAGTAGATATGAATGTGTTCACTCATATTCACAAGACAAGTTATTTGTCACGTTATTAATAATTTCCCCATTCACACTTCCCTTGTGCTTTTGGAAATTTGTTTTTTCCTTTTCCGTTTCCGTTTTTCCCCGTTTCCCTTGTGTTTTGTGTGCTTTTGCAGCATTTTTCTTATTGCTGGTATTTTCTTAAGTCCAATTTGGCCTCTCAGGGCCACCGTAAAATTTCCTGTTCTGCGGACATGACAGTTGGCTACTTCAGGCCCCGATTAAGACCAGGCTCCTTGTCAGTCACTTAAATTGATGAGATGCAAGTTTAATGATAAATACATATTGATTAATTTCTTTTCCTTTTTTTAAATTTTATTTTTAACATGGTTAAAACCAGCTTTTTAATCATTTGAATTTAGTTGTTTTCAGTCCCATTGCCAAAGGTGTGTACAGTCAAGCACATAGCCATTTAATCTGTCTTTGACAATGTTTGTGGAAAAATGGGTTGTTCTAAAGAGCTTCAAGCACGGTTCATTAATAGGATGGAACCAATGTAACAGTCAGTTAAGTGGTTATGTAAGTGTTACTGGTATTAAAGTGGTATTATTGCAAAGTCCATGCATCTGTGGCAAAAGGCACAGTGCATCAAATTCCCCAGTGTTCTGCTCAATCAATAACTGGGATGAATTTCAAAATAAAACATAGCACTGATAATTTAAAGTATTGGTCAGTTGTTTCTTATAAACACCATTGCACCAACGGACATGACTAAGACCAACCTGTTTATTTGACAGTAATATTGAAACTATGTTTGACTATAAACAGTCTTACTGAAGGCTTGAGGTGTTTGTTTAGTATAACAGGATGTGGCAACTGTATTTCATTATTGCACAGAAGAACCTCATATTATAATATCTGATCTGGATGGGGAGCAAGACCAATGTTGGCTAGAAGTGTGATCCAGGTGCAGAAGGCTGTGAGCTACAAAACTGAAATGAAAAAGGGGGAAAAAAGTAGCTGACAGGAGGTTTTTGTATTGAGAAACAATGGAATATAGCACCGTGTGGCTAGCAACGCAGAAATACACTGCACTGCTGTTTGGGTTGAGACCTTTAATTGTCAATGTGCAGGTCTCGCCTTTAGTTGAACGCCCAGTCATCGTCACATTTACTCCAGTCTCCGGATATTCTTTATCGACATTCATGTATCCCAGGAGCTGCAGCTCATTATTCTTTGATTGCTTGTACCAAAAGATTCGGGTATAGTCCTGGATATGATGGACACATTTGATTTTGGCAACTGTTTCTTCAGATGTGTAGAAAGATTCAGCAGGAGTCTGTTGGACTTTGTCAATGTGAGAAGACCCTGCTGAAACACATATGTCTGCATTAAGGAGACTAATGCAAAACAATTATGCAGTAATAGAATATTTTAATTATAGACCTAATTAGCAACTTAAATAAAAATAAAAGAAACAATAATATTTACCTGAAACCTGTACAAGTCTAAAGATTAAACACAAGAAGATGATCATGATGCAGTGTTTTCTGAGTCTCAGTCTATTTGATACTGAGTTTCTGCCTTACTGTAGGCTGGTATGGCGATTACTGTATTCCTACTTCAGAGGAAACCCTCCCACTATGTAAGCATACAGAACCTTTAAAGGTGGGTTGTATCTCATCACTTCCTCTTTTAACATTAAAGCCAACTACTCGTGCACACCACTCTGGACCAAAATGTGTGAGAAGCAAAAAACCCACACAAAGCAGTTTAATAAAGCTTGCTTTTTACCCTAGGTAGTGTTGTAAGCTCTAGATGTAAAACCTTCAACATCACACACGAAGCCAGTATTTTCATACCTGAACAGTTTCCTTCTTTTCTCTGATACTACTAATTTGATAGTATTAATATACTGTTCAGCTTTTGTGTATTTGGATAATTAAACAACAGATAAGGCTTACTTAAAGTACAATAAAATTGAGGATTGGAGTCATCACTGCAGTCCAATCCTCAAGTTTAATTTACTGCAGACATATTGAATATTGAGGATGCTTTTTATACCAGGATGTGGTAACTTGAATGCTGCATTCTTGTTCATAATGAATCTTAAATGTTAATATGTGATCTGGGTTAGAGGACAAATGCGTGCTGGTTTGAAGTGTACAGATACATGGGGCTGTCAGCTGAAAACTGAATTTGTTAGTAAGGGGTAAACGAAATGCTGCAGATTTGTTTTTTGTTTTTTTCTATAACGGGACATGATAGCAAATGTTGCTTTGCTGCTCATGAGGAACTTTCTATTGTGATATCTGATCTTTGTGACACCAACATTGGTTATACTGGCTGATTCCAGGTGTGAGAGGCTGTGAGCTGTAATACAGATATTAAAAAATGTGTTTGATAGGTTTTTGTATGGAAGTCTAGCGATGTGCACTACTGTGGTAACTAGCAGCACAGAAGTACACCCCACTGCTGCTCAGTTTGGTTTCCTTAATCGTTAATGTGCAGTTCTTGCCTTGACTTGCACTCCCTTCCATCACCACATTAACTCCAGCCTCTGGATTACCTCCTGTTAAAACCATGTATCCCAGCAATTCTAATTGTTTCTTTGACTGTTTGTACCAGAGGATTTGGTTATAGCTTGAAATATTATGCGAGCAGGAGATTTTAGCATCTTCTCCATTTGTGTAAATATCAGCTGGAGTCTGGTAGACTTTGTCGCTGTAAGAGGAACCTGTTGGACAGATATCAACCAAAAGTAAGAGACAATTCATTAACTTAAAAGTTAAAAATTATGTATTTAAAAATTCAATTTATATCCTGTTATATTTCTAATACTCTTTAATTCTGGCTTAAATATATTCAGCACAATTATGCTTTTACCTGATACTAGAATACAGTTTAAATGACAGCTCAGGAGTAGAATAATCACGATCATCATCTCGCTATGAAAGGTGTTGTATGGTTAAAGTAAGACTAAATCTGCTTTAGAGCAAACAGTCATTCAGTGGGTGGAGCTTATTATTAGAACTGTCATGGTGTCAGCCTTCTTCAATTTACAAGTCATTGCAATGATATACTGGAGCGCCATGACAGGAAATGTTACAGGTGCACAGGGCTGTGAACTCTGAGAAGAGATGAAAACTGATGATTGGAAGGTTTATGTATTGGGGAGCAGTGATACATCGCACTGTGTGACTAGCAGCACAGAAGTAAACTGCACTGCTGTTCACAATGAGTCCTTTAATTGTTAGAGTGCAGGTACTGCCTTGAATTGCACTCCCACTTATTTCCACATTGGCATCAGTCTCTGGATATCCATCATTCACATTCATGTATCCCAGGAACTGCATCTGATCGTTCCTTGATTGCTTGTACCAGAGGATTTTATCATAGTACTGAAAGCTGTGAGAGCAGCTGATTTTAGCTGTTTCTTCAGCTCTGTAGTATATTTCTGCAGGATTCTGCTGGACTTGGTTATGGAGAGAAGAACCTGTAAGATGATTTATACAAAAAATATTTTCAGGACAGGAGTTTAAGACAAGAACAACAATTTTTTTTCATTACATAAAATACAATTCTTGAATAACTGGTACTCATAAACACATTATCCATTTGAAATACAAGGAACAATTAAGAATTTATTACCTGAAACCAGAATAACGTCAAAGCTTAGCAAGAAAAAATATATCATGATGCTGTGTTTTCTGACATCAGTCTGTGTAATGTTTCTGTAACAGTGTGTACTGATTCCATCTCCTTATAGCCCCTCCCATCAGGGAAGTAGCACAACCTTTAAGATGGGCTGTATGGCCTAGTATTTCCTCCACTTCTTGACACTAACCAATCAACTACCACTACACACCACATTTAGAAATGTGCATAATAACTCTTGCGGGTAAAAATGACTGTTTAAGCTCCAAAGTAATCATATTTCTCGGTAGCTGAGCAACTCACAAACACGCATACGACTGCAGCCAGTTTAGACTGCTGGGTTGAAAGTGATACACAAATGTTACTAGTACCATGTTGATATGATTGCAATCAGACTTTTATTGACTCCTGTCCCATTATAAAGGTCTACCTATAGATATCCTGTCACTGTGTCAAAGATAGTCATGCAGTTGTAAGAAGCTTTGAACTGTCTGATATGACTAGTAACTCTCCTACTCTGTGCTAAAGACCAACACAAAAATACACTGCACTTATTTGCATTTCCATTCATCTTGACATCAACTTCACCCTCTGGAATTCATGACTTCCTAATACATATTAAAGAAAGATTTGGCTGCTTGGACATGAACCTGTGAGAAATGACAAAAAAACCTTTTTTAAAGATCACAATAACAATGGAAGCACGACTCAGTGCAAGGCTGGGATGTTAAGAGGCTTGTGAGTTCATTATCATTGTTTTAAGACATGCATCTTATAAACACTTATAAAGCCCTTTCTTTGTCTGCTTAAAACTGCATTTAGTTATAAGATCTGAAGGCTACATGAGCAGTAGATTTTTGAGCAATAAGAGCAGCCTTGTTTGTGTCAACGAAACAAAAACAGTGAAACAATAAAGAAATGTTCATCTGAACCCCAAAGATGAGAGCTGATTCAACTGAGAATCAGTCAAGTTTACTGTGTTTACATCTTTTTAGGTGCTGATTATATCGACCTCTGTAAAAACAGATCCAAAATTCAAAGTATTTAAACTTTTTTCTAAAATAACTACTTCGTTTAAAGGTCATCAGTCACAAATTCAACAAATTCAATTCAACAAGTTGATAATGACGTGTGAGAATTTGTAACATCTTCGTGTTCTTGCTGAAATAAGACAGTGCACATGTTTTGAATACTGGAGGATGTGGTGGTTTAAATAGTGCATTGCTGCTCATGAGGAACATTCTGTTGTGATATCTGATCTTTGTGAGACCAAGATTGGTTATAATTGTTGACTCCAGGTGTGAGGAGCTGTACAAAACTTGTGGTGTTAGGTTTTTGTATAGAGGTGGAGTGATTTGCAGCGCTGTGGAAACTAGCTGCACAAAAATACACTCCACTGCTGCTCGGTTTGATATCCTTAATCGTTAATGTGCACTTCTCGCCAGTTCTTGCACTTCCATTCATCATCACATTCACTCCAGTCTCTGGGTTGTCGTTGTTTAAATACATGTATCCCAGAAATTGTAGCTGTGTCTCTAACTGTTTGTACCAGAGGATTTGGTTATAGCTTGGAATACTGTGCGAGCAGTAGATTTTAGCATCTTCTCCTCTTGTGTAAATGTCAGCTGGATCCTGGTCGACTTGGTCACTTAAAGAGGAACCTGCTGAAGAGATATCAATCAAAGTAAGCCACAACATGTAAGAATATGCCTTAAAATTATGCTACTTAAAAAATACAAATATACCAACATTATAATAATAGTGTAGTTTCTTATTAAAATGCACTTAATGTATTCATTGTATTACCTGAAACCAAAATACAGTTAAAATAAATGCTCAGAAGTAGAGTAATCATGATGCTGTGAAAGATGTTCTCAGTTGTGATGAGAAAACAAACTCAAGTAAACCATCATTCAACAGGTGGAGTCTAATTATGTCCTCAGCTGATATCATAGCTCTGACAGCCATGACTACACATTCAGCCTACCGGTTCAGTATAAAAGTCAAAGATAGACTGCCACCTTATGACAGGAAACATTACAGGTTCAAAGAGGCTGTGAGCTGTGAGAAGAGCTGAAGTTGGTTATTTGGGAGATTTAAGTGAAATGGAGCAACCTCGTTGTTTGTAAAAGTGACAGTAAAAACAATTTATAGCTGAAATCAATATAACTTTAAAGGGTGAATAGGAAGATGATGACACTGATGACAAATTTTATCTCTTTATAATTTGTAGATGTTACACTTGTGAACAAAATGTACATTTGTTTTAGACTTCTTTCAACAGTGTTGTTGCTTGTAGTTTAATGACTTAAACTACAATGAAGTTGCTTTTCAATTCTTTTTTTCCTTGTTTAGTGACAGTTTATTTTAGTACTGAACAAGTGCATTAAAGTCAAGTTCAGTGTGTTAAGTGAAAATTCAAAGGACAGCTGAATGGTGATTATCACTGAGAGAAGATCGGTGCGTTTATGTATCTGCAATTAATCAACATCTTCTGTCTTTGCAGAGTTCTCTTCTCTTTAAGAGCAGAGCAAAAATCTACAATAAAATAGTGCTCATGTTGAAATCCTACACGGGAGATATTGTTATTATTGGAGGTTGATTTATTTATTTATTTATTTAGAAATGTGGCTTCTTAAATGTGTAATTGTGTTTATTAGGTTTTTGCATTGAGGTGCAGTGATGTGCAGCACTGTGGTATCTAGCAGCACAGAAGTACACTCCACTGCTGCTCAGTTTGAGATCCTTAATCGTTAATGTGCAGTTCTCGCCTTTATTTGCATTCCCTTCTATCATCACATTCACTCCAGTTTCTGGATAACCTTTGTCAATATTCATGTATCCTAGATATTGTAGCTGTTTCTTTGACTGCTTGTACCAGAGGATTTCATCATAGCTTTGAATACTGTGTGAGCAGTAGACTTTAACATCCTCTCCTTTTGTGTAAATGTCAGCAGGAGTCTGGTCGACTTGGTCACTTGAAGAAGAACCTGTTAGAAGACATCAGCCAAAGAAATGACACAAAATAGAAAAATAATAAAAATGTGTTATAAAATGCAGCTTAAATACAGTTATAATGGTAGCTGTGGATAATACTGTTCTAAAGTGTATTTAATACATTCATGGCATTACCTGAAACAAGAATATTGTTAAAATAGATGCTTAGAAGTAGAATAATCATGATTCCTTGATGCTCTCAGTTCTGCAAAAACGTTCTTATGAACAAACCATCATTTAGCAGGTGGAGTCTCAGCATCCTTATCTTATTATCATACTCGTCATAGTTTCAGTCACTACCACCAATTTACATTTGTGTTTCAGTGTAAACGTTTGAGTAAAAGTATACTGCCACCTAATGACAGGAAGCGTTACAGGTGCATTGGGCTGAAATGTTGTTATTGGGAACAGTTAACAAAAAGAAGATGATCGTGATGTTGTGTTTTCTTGCTGAAGTAAATATCAATGTACTTGATATTGTGTTACGTCTTACTGATGTTATTATGCTCATTATTTCTCCCTCCCATCAAGTAAACAGACCCAACCTTTTAAGGTGGTTTGAGTTGCACAGACTGGCCATCATCCTAAAGTTTTCCTTTTCACTTTGAAGGTTATTAAGCTTTGTTTTGTACATTTTGTCCATAACAGTACCTCCTACTGTATTTACTCACACTGTAACTGTAACTACTCCATCATTTTAATCTGTGTAATTAAAAGAATCTCAAAATTAATTCTTAGTGATTGGTAAAAGAAAAATTGTATTTCCAAATGTTTAAAGAACATTTTTCAGTATAGAAGCTACTATGTCATTTACAGCCCACTAAAGAACAACTGAGGAACAACTCTAAATGTATGTAAATATTTGAGTCGTCAGCGTGCTGAAATCAGACGCTGCTGATATTTTGAATATTAGAGGTACTTTTGATAAAAGGATGTGGCAGCTTACATGTTGTATTGCTGCTCATTGCAGCAACTTTCTATTATAATATCTGATTTTTATGAGACCAACATTGGTTATAATGGTGGATACCAGGTGTAAGGAGCTGTGAGCTGTAATCCAGATATTGAAAAGCTGAGAGGTTTTTGTATGGAGGTGCAGTGATGTGCGCCACTGTGGTATCTAGCAGCACAGAAATACACACCACTGCTGTTCAGCTTGATTTCTTTAATTGTTAATGTGCAGTTTTTGCCTTGATCTGCATTCCCATCCATCTCCACATTCACTCCAGTCTCTGGATAACCTTTGTCAGAAAGCATGTATCCGAGATATTGTAGTTGTTTCTCTGACTGCTTGTACCAGAGGACTCGGTTATAGCTTGGAATACTGTGTGAGCAGTAGATTTTAGCATCTTCTCCTTTTGTATAAATGTCAGCAGGATCCTGGGAGACTTGGTCACTTAAAGAGGAACCTGTTGAACAGACATCAAATAAGAAAATATGACACAACATCTTATGTAAAATATAAAATGCAGCTATACAGCTAAAATTGAAGCACTGTATAATACTGTGTATATATACTGAACATATTCATGGCATTACCTGAAACTAGAATATAATTCAAATAGATGCTTAGGAGCAGAATAATCATGATGCTTTATGATGAACGATGTTCTCAGTTGTCCTGATCATTTCCAGCTTTCTGTCTGCTGAGTAAACTTTAATAGGAGGAAACTGTCATTCATTGGGTGGAGTCTCAGTAATCCTCAGGTTATTATTAGAATAATTCACATGAGTAAGTCTGACTAGTGATATACTGCCTCCTTCTGAGAGGAAGTGTCACAGGTGCGAGGGGCTGTGAAATGTGTACATAGGCATTAGCATGACCAAGACCAGCCTCATTCCCTATAAAACTGACAAGTAAAAGAAAAAAGCAAAAAAACGTCCAAAAATCTAAATGTTTCAACTTTGCATAGCTTACAACAACAATAACAACAGAAGAACACACTGGATGGCATGCCTGCTGTTAAAACAGAACATCGAGGCTACTCTTTACACAGGCTTATCAAGATTGGAAAATGTTTTTAGTCTGATGAGTCTCAGATTCAGATGATAATCAAAAAGATGTATAAATAACATGAAAGTATGGATCCACCCCATCTCATATTAACAATTCAGGTGGATAAGGGTGGTGTAATGGGTTGGTGGATATTTTCTTTCAACTTTTGGCTGCTCAGTACCAACTGAGTATCGTTTAAATGGCCCATCCTACCTAAGTATTGTTGCTGTCATGTCCATCCCTTTATGACCACACTCTACCCATCTTTTGATGTCTGCTTGCAGCAAGATAACACAGCATGTGACAAAGCTCAAATCACCTTAAACTATCAACATGTCTGACATATACGTTTGAGAATTTTTGTCATAATTTTATTACGTTAAAGTAAAATAGTGCAGATCGTTTGAATATTATAGGTTTCTTTTTAAAACAGGATGTGACACTTTTATTCATAGTCAAAAGCTAATAATAATAATCCCCTACAGATATATTTGCCATTGGAGATTG
>NW_005187471.1:3073088-3080222 GCF_000239375.1 Pundamilia nyererei
AAGTAAAATAGTGCAGATCGTTTGAATATTATAGGTTTCTTTTTAAAACAGGATGTGACACTTTTATTCATAGTCAAAAGCTAATAATAATAATCCCCTACAGATATATTTGCCATTGGAGATTGACCTCTATTACAAGATGTGACAGCTCAAATGTTGCATTGGTTTTTTTTTAATAAGGAACCTCTTGTTATAATATCTGATCTTTGTGAGACCAACGTTGGTTATAATGTCTGATTCCAGGTGTAAGTGGCTGCAAGCTGCCATACAGAAATTTTTAAAATGTGTTTTGGAGGTTTTTGTATTGAGGTGCAGTGATGTGCAGCACTGTGGTATCTAGCAGCACAGAAGTAAACTCCACTGCTGCTCACTTTGAGATACTTAATCGCTAATGTGCAGTTCTTGTGTTGTCTTGCATCCCCGTCCATTGTTATAGTTACTCCAGGTTCTGGATAACTGTTATCATAATACATGTATCCAAGCAGATGTAGCTGTTTCTCTGACTTCTTGTACCAGAGGATTGTGTCATAGCTTGGAATACTGTGCCAGCAGTAGATTTTAGCTTCTTCTCCTTTTGTATAAATGTTTGCTGGACTCTGGTGGACTTGGTCACGTAAAGAGGAACCTGTTAGACAGACATCAAATAAAAATAAAACATACTATCTTGTGTAAAATATAAAATCCAGCAATACAGCTTGTAGCACTCTATAATACTGTGTACATACTGAACATATTCATGACATTACCTGAAACTAGATTATAGTTTAAATAGATGCTTAGGAGCAGAATAATCATGATGCTTGAACGATGTTCTCAGTTGTCTTGATCATTTCCAGTCTTCTGTGTGAGTAAATGTTTATAGGAAGAAACCGTCATTCATTGGGTGGAGTCTCAGTAATCCTCAGGTTATTATTAGAATAATTCACATGAGTAAGTCTGACTAGCGATATACTGCCTCCTTCTGAGAGGAAGTGTTACAGGTGTGAGGGGCTGTGAAATGTGTACATAAGAAATTAAAATTGATGATTGATAAGTTTAAAAAGCATTACCGAGACCAGCCTCATTCCTCATAAAAATTAACAAGGAAAACAAAAAAAAAGCAAAACAATGTAAATAAATAAATGTTTCAATGTTTTCAACATCTGAAACCACAATAACTTTAAAAACTATGTACAAGAAATTATCATGATGATTTACGTTTGTTTTTTGATGCTAGACAACAGATCTAAATGAACACACAGCTTCGAGCTACTAGAACGTCAACAGTAATTTAAATAAGCTTGCCATAACCATTTCAGAATTCACAACATTTCATACCTTAAAGTTGATGACTACAACAACAGTAGAACACACTGGATTGTATGCCTGCTGTTAAAACAGGTAATTGAGGCTACTATTTACAGAGACTTATCAAGATTGGAAAATGTTGACTAGTCTGATGAGTCAGATTCAGATGATAGTCAGAAAAGATGGATAAACAACATGTATATCCACCCTGTCTTGTATTAATAATTCAGCTGGACAATGGTGGTGTAATACCAACTGACTATTGTTTAAATGCCCCATCCTACCTAAGTATTGTTGCTGCCATGTCCATCCCTTTATGACCACACTCAACCCATCTTTTGATGTCTGCTTCCAGCAGGATAACACAACATGTGACAACGCTCCAATCACCTTAAACTATCAATATGTGTGACATATGATATGTGTGGGAATTTGTGTCATCATTATACCATCTTCAAATAGATAGTTTTGTAGGTTTCTTTTAATAATGGGATGTGACACTTTTTAAAAATTCCGTTATAATATCTGATCTTTGTGAGACCAACGTTGGTCATGTCTGATTCCAGGTGTAAGTGGCTGCAAGCTGCCAAATTTTTAAAATGTGTTTGATAGGTTTTTGCATTGAGGTGCAGTGATGTGCAGCACTGTGGTAACTAGCTGCACAGAAGTACACTCCACTGCTGCTTAGTTTGAGATACTTAATTGTTAATGTGCAGTTCTTGTGCTGTCTTGCATCCCCGTCCATTGTCATATTTACTCCAGGTTCTGGATAACTCTTATCATAATTCGTGTATCCAAGCAGTTGCAGCTGTTTCTCTGACTGCTTGTACCAGAGGATTGTGTAAAAGTTTGGATTACTGTGTGAGCAGTGGATTTTAGCTTCTTCTCCTTTTGCGTAAATGTCTGCTGGAGTCTGGTCGACTTGATCACTGTCAGAGGAACCTGCTGAACAGACATCAACCAAAAGGACCACACAACATATAAGAACAAGAATAAATAAAATATAAATAAGAATAAAACATGTAAACTATAAAATGCAACTATAAAGCTGAAGTTATCAGACAACAATATATTAAACATATTCATGGCTTTACCTGAAACCAGAAGTGAATTCAACAAATGTATAGCTACAAGTAGAATAATCATGATGGTTTTGCTGTTGAAGATGTTTCCAGTTGTAAAGATCTTTTCAAACATTCTTTCTGAGTAAACTCACTTTCAAGCAAGGCATCATTCAGCAGGTGGAGTCTTATTATATCCTCAACTTAATTGTGTAATTGTCAGTGTGTTAGTGATGAACATCACACTACTGGTTCAGTGTAAAAGTCAAAGATATACTGCCACCTTATGACAGGAAATGTTACAGGTGCATGTGGCAATGAGCTGTGGGAGGAGATGAAACTTGTGTTTGGGAGGATTACGTGTTGATGAAGAGTGATATGAATCACTGTGGTAAATAGGAGCACAGAAGTAAACTGCACTGCTTTTTGGAACAGGTCCTTCAGTTGATCACATGCAAGTCGGTCCATTTGTTGCAGTCCCATCTATACAGGAACCATATTGGTTTGAAAACCAACTGCTATAGTGTAGGTTGATAATGCTACAGTCATGTCCATGAGTTCTTAGTGACACAATTTTTGCAATTTTGTCTCTGTATACCAGCAAAGTGGATTTTAAATACGCAACATGCAAACTTTCAAAGGTTTAACAAAAGAAATGTCCAGAGTGTCCAAATCAATGCTCTGTTTCATGTTTAGAAAGAAGAGAAGGATTGGTCTGCTCCACAACACAAATAGGCCAAAAGACCACAGAAAAGGGGATAATCTGAAAGGCCAGACTTTTCCAGAAAATAGAGACTGTACAGTTCAGAAAAAGCGTTGTTTGGACATTTGAAACCAAGATAAATTTTTACCAGAATGATGGAAAGAGCGAAGAGAAGGAGAGAGCGATGAAGGAGACAACTTTTGATCTGAAGCATATCATGATCTATTAAACATGGCGGAGTCACCGTTGGCATTAATGAATGCCGCTGGAGCTGGCGCACTGCAGTGGAAGTGAGGCATTACTTATAGAGGAGCAGGATAAACTGTGATGTGTACTGAGCTTTTCTCTTGGCTGAAAATGAATGATGACCCACAGCATACTGCAAAAACAACCCAAGAATTTCTCAAGGCAAAGAAATGGCATATTCTTCAATGGCCAAGACACGAAAAAGGCCATCACAGTGATCATTTTGAAATTAAACACTACAGATATTTTTAACATATACATAGATATTTATAGATATATAGAGGCTGCTTTTCAAAAAATGATGTGGCAGCTCAAATGTTGCATTTCTGCTTATAGCGAACCTTCTATATTTTATCTTTGTGAGACCACATTCATGATAATGGCTGATTCCAGGTGTAAGGTGCTGCGAACTGCAATAAAGAAGTTGTTTGTTTGTTTTTTGTTTTGTTTAAAAAAAAACCCCAACAACTTTGGTTTTTGTATTGAGGTGCAGTGATGTGCAGCACTGTGGTATCTAGCAGCACAGAAGTAAACTCCACTGCCGCTCGCTTTGATGTCCTTAATCGTTAATATGCAGTTCTGATCTTTTTCAGCACCCCCATCCATCGTTACGTTCACTCCAGCCTCTGGATTACTCTTATCATAATTCATGTATCCAAGCAGTTGTAGTTGTTTCTCTGACTGCTTGTACCAGAGGATTGTTTCATATCTTTGAATACTGTGTGAGCAGTGGATTTTAGCATCTTCTCCTTTTGTGTAAATGTTGGCTGGATTCTGGTCGACCTGTTCACTGGCGGGAGAACCTGCTGAACAGACAACAAACAAAAATAAACACAATATATAAAAACAAGCCAAATAATAAATTATAAAATTCAGCTTAATTATTGTTATACCCTTACCTGAAGCCAGTAGACAGTTAAAAAAGATGCTTAGGAGTAAAAGGATCATGATTCTTGACTAAAGATATTCCCAGGTTTGCTGATATTTTCTCTTTTATGAATAGATTTCTTAAAAGCAAACCATCACTTAGCAGGTGGAGTCCTACAACATCCTCAGCTTATTATTAAAATCTTCACTGTTTCAGCCACCTCCACAAATTCACTACTGGTTCAGCGCAACAATCTGAGCAAATATACACTGCCACCTTAAGACAGGAAGTTTAATGGCTGCTTGGGGCTGTGAGCTGTAAGAAGTGAACAGTCAACAAGAACAACCCTATTATTAGTAAAAGCAACAAGAAGCTGAGTTTTGCTGATACTAAATCTAATTGTTAAAGACTTTTTCTTTATAACCTAAGTTAGTATATAATTGTAAGTTTCTTTCTTTAAAGGTTCATAACACTTCCTTTTAACATTTCATAACCTTTGATAGTAGATTATTGTATCTCATCTGTATAAGTCTATATATTTAGAAAATTACTTTTGTTAGTATTTTATAGTATAAACTTTCATTCTTGTGCAACTCAATAAGTAAACAAAATTCAAGGTTACTGGAAGCTTGCTTTTTGAATCCAATACTTCATTTTTGTTATAGCAGGGCTTTGAAGGATGCTTTTCTATTTTTTTTAATCTTTAACTATTTTGCTGTTGCTCTTACCGTGCAGCAGGATAACACAGCATGTGACGAAGCTCAAATCACCTTAAACTATCAATATGTGTGTCATATGATATGTGTGAGAATTTGTCATCATTTTACTATGTTCAAATGAGATACTGCAGACAGTTTTGGTATTGTAGATTTCTTTTTAAAACAGGATGTGACACTTTAGAAGTTCTGTTATAATATCTGATCTTTGTGAGACCAATGTTGGTTATAATGTTTGATTCCAGGTGTAAGTGGCTGCAAGCTGCCATACAGAAATTTTTAAAATGTGTTTGGGAGGTTTTTGTATGAAGGTGCAGTGATGTGCAGCACTGTGGTATCTAGCTGCACAGAAGTACACTCCACTGCTGCTCACTTTGATATCCTTAATCGTTAATATACAGTTCTTGTGCTGTCTTGCATCCCCGTCCATGATCACATTCACTCCAGTTTCTGGATAACCCCTGTCATTCAACATGTATCCAAGCAGTTGCAGCTGTTTCTCTGTCTGCTTGTACCAGAGGATTGTTTCATAGCTTGAAATACTGTGTGAGCAGTTGATTTTAACTTCTTCTCCTTTTGTGTAAATGTCTGCTGGAGTCTGGTCGACTTGATCACTTAAAGACGAACCTGCTGAACAGACATCAACCAAAAGGACCACACAACATATAAGAATAAGAATAAATAAAAGGTAAATAAGAATAAAACATGTAAATTATAAAATGCAACTATAAAGCTGAAGTTATCAGCCAAAAATATATTAAACATATTCATGGCTTTACCTGAAACCAGAAGTGAATTCATCAAATGTATAGCTACAAGTAGAATAATCATGATGGTTTTGCTGTGGAAGATGTTTCCAGTTGTAAAGATCTTTTCAAACATTCTTGACATGCAGGACCAGACCTCATTCACGCCCCTTCTGGCCTCGAGCTATATATATGCCCCCTTCACCAATACCTGCTGTTCTAATTTTCATGCCCCCCACCCCTTTTCTTCTCCTCTTCTCCTCTTCCTTTCATTCAGTTCTTGTTAGTACATGGAGATCTGCCCGGCCTGGGAGCCGCTGCCAGTCTCCTTCGAGGCCTTCCCCAAACCGCAGCACCAATTCACAGTTCCCTCATCCATCATCGCTCATCTTAACTGCAGATGTGGTTCCAGCTGGTGAAACTCCCTTTTAAGCAAGGCATCATTCAGCAGGTGAAATCTTATTATATCTTCAACTTAGTTGTGTAATTGTCAGTGTGTTAGCCATGAACATCACACTACTGGTTCAGTGTAAGAGTCAAAGATATACTGCCACCGTATGACAGGAAATGTTACAGGTGCATGTGGCAGTGAGCTGTGGGAGGAGATTAAGACCTGTGTTTGGGAAGATTACATATTGATGAAGAGTGATATGAGTCAGCGTGGTAACTAGGAGTACAGAAGTAAATTTCACTACTTTTCACAACAGGTCCTTCAGTTGATCGCGTGTAAGTCGGTCCATTTGTTTCAGTCCCATGTATACAGGAACCACATAGTGTAGGTTGATAATGCTACAGTCATGTCCATAAGTATTTCACTAGCTGGGCCCACGTCCTCATTTTAGGTTTGACAGTCTTTTAGTAGGTAAAGGTGAATGCTTGGACATGAATTGAGCTGCGGTTTGGGGAAGGCCTCAAAGGGGACTGGCGACGGCTCCCGGGCCTGGCAGATCCCCATGTACTAAATAGAAGCGAAGAAGTTAAAGAATTGAAAAGGGGAGGGAGGGTGGGTCACATAAATGAGAGTGAAAGCTTGCAGAACTGGGGGAACCTATATAGATGAGAACCCGGAGGAGCGTGTTTGGAGGCGTGGTCCTGCTCCTGAAATTCTGCTACATAATCTCCAATTAGACAGTGATGCAATTTTTGCAATTTTGTGCAGACTTTCAGGTTTATCTCAAAGGCTTAACAAAAGAAATGCCCAAAGTGTCCAAATCTATGATCTGTTACATGTCTAGAAAGAAGAAATAGATTGGCCTGCTTAGCAACACCAAAGGGCTGAAAGACCACAGAAAGGGGCATAATCTGAAAGGCCAGACTTTTCCAGCATTGGCATTAATGACTGCCAGTGGAAGTGGGGCATTACTTATAGAGCGGGTCTGAAATGACCTTCCAGCTGAGCAATATATGTGAGCATATGCGTCATCATGGCGATCATGTTGAAATTACACACTAGATACATAAACAGATATTTTAAATATATATATATATATAGATATATATATATATA
>NW_005187471.1:3081620-3086284 GCF_000239375.1 Pundamilia nyererei
GCCCAAATCTTGAGCCACGATCGCTCAAGTACTAAAATGTACTTTATATTAATAAATATTAATAATTTAATTAAGGTTTCCTTCTTGTGCAACTAAATAAGTAAACAAAATTCAAGGTTACTGGAAGCTTGCTTTTTGAATCCAACACCTCCTTTTTGTTATGGTAGGCCTTTGAAGGATGTTTTCCTATTTTTTTTTTTTTTCTTTAACCATTTTGCTGTTAGTCTCAGGTGAAGTTGCTGGGCTGGCTCCTCATGCAGGGCGGTTTCCCCATGTGTCCATCCTTCCTACACATGCCTTATATTTGGCAGTCAAGTGCTGGGTAGATCAAGGCTGGAGGCTACATCACTTGTTTGCTCGGTAGTTGTTGTTGTTATCGTGAGCATTTAGTACATTTTGTTTGAAATCGCCTGTCTGTAGTAATACTTGTCTCTCCTTGTATACCTGAATTACCTGCTCCTGTCTGTCTTGGAAATTCTTGCTGTCTTGGAAACAAACTCACCTACTAGCTGTGGAAATCTCCAGTCAAGCATGCCCACCTCACCTGATCACATGATCTCTCTAACCTGTCAAAGGAAGGACTCACCTGCTCACCAGCCTGCCCACTCTCTGCCTCCTACTCTCACTAACTTTTGGTTTGTTTCCAGCCGCCCACTGTGTGATACAGTAATGCCATTGATGGCATTACCTGAAACAAGAATGCAGTTAAATTGAATGCTTAGGGGAAGAATGATCACGATGCCCTGTTTTGAAATATGTTCTCAGTTGTTTTGATCATGTTATGTACTCAGTTATGCAATCATCACTGTGTCAACCATCATCACAAATTTACACTACTGGTTCCAGTGTGAAAATCAAAGATATACTGCCACCTTATGACAGGAAGTGTTAGAGGTGCACATGTCTAACAGCTCACAGCCTGTGAGAAGAAGAAAACTGATGTTCGGGAAGGTTATGTATTAATGAGTAGTAATATGAATCATTGTTCACATAAGTAAAATTCACTGATTTTCACAATTAATTCGGTTGATAATGGCAGCTCTGTCCAATATTTACACTTTAATGAACTGCTACAGTGTAGGTTGGCAATGACATAGTTCAGTCTATACATATTTGGACAGTTACAAAATCTTTATAATATTGCGTGTGTAAACCAACAGCTAAAATGTAGAATTGCTGCTCACAAGAAACCTCATATTATAATATCTGATCGTTGGGAGACCAACATTGGTTATAATGCCAGATTCCAGGTGTGAGGGGCATGAGCTGTAAAACAGATATTAAAGGAGTGTGTTTGGGAGGTTTTTGTATAGAGGTCTAGTGATATGCACCACTGTGATATCTCGCAGCACAGAAGTACACTCCACTGCTGCTCAGCTTGATATCCTTAATCGTTAATGTGCAGTTCTCATTTTTCTCTGCACCCCCGTCAATCGTTACATTCACTCCAGTCTCCAGAAAACTTTTGCCTAAGTACATGTATCCAAGCAACAGCAGTTGTTTCTTTGACTGCTTGTACCAGAGGATTAGGTCATAGCTTTGAATACTGTGTGAGCAGTCGATTTTAACATCTTCTTCTTTTGTGTAAATATTAGCTGGAGTCTGGTGGACTTGGTCACTTAAAGAGGAACCTGCTGAACATACATAATTCAAAAGTAAAGCAAAATTTATAACAATTTAAATACACTTATAACACTAGCACTGTATGATACCAATTTAAAATGCAATTAACATGTTGATGGTATTACCTGAAATTAGAATACATTCAAAATAAATACTTAGGAGTAGAATTATCATGATGTCTTGCTATGAAAGATGTTCTCAGTTGTGCTGATTATTTCCAACTGTCTGATGAAGAAACTGTAATTTAGTGGGAGGAGTCTTAAACAAATCCACACTACTGGTTCAGTGTAAAAGTCACAGATAGCCTAGCATCATACGCCAAGAAGTGTTTCAGGTGCTACAAGCTGTAGGCTGTGAGATCAACAGATGGTCATTGATAGCAGTGCTTTATCTTTTTGAGAAACTAATACCATGTTAATGTGAATGAAAACAAACTAACAAAAACAAAACACAACAAAACACAACAACAATGATCAGCTTGAATACTTTACACAAAACGACCTATTTGTTAAAGCTTTTCACATAAGTACAACTTAGCTAATGGATAATGATATATGAAAGAACTGTCACGGTCCTCGGTCTGCAACCCAGTGTTTTGTGTTGCTGGTTTACGTTTTCCTCTTTGAATTATGGTTTTCTGTTATATTTATTGTTGCTGGTTTCAAGGTTTCTGTTCTGGTTCTGCGCCTTAATGTTGCCATGTCTCAGAGTCAAGTCTGCATCTGTCTTGTATTTTGTGTTTTACTTTTGAGTTCTCACATCCCGTGTTCAGTGTTTTGAGTTTTGCTTCTGATTAAGTTCAACTGTGTCCACTTCTGTGTTCCATCTCCCGGATTACCTCTTGTCTCCTGTTGCTCCTGTTGTTGTCATGTTATCAATCTTCTGCGATTTGTTCGGTGTTCTTCTCTCTAGTTCATAGTTATGCCTTTGTTTGTACATGATTCTAAATGTATGTAACCCAGCAATAAAGCTGCAGTTGAGTTTGCATCTGTCTCCGGCGTCTTGCAGTAATCTGATCTTTCTGTGACCAACATTGGTTATAATGGCAGATTCCAGGTGTGAGAGGCTGTAATAAACAGATTAAGAACACATGTTTGATAAGTTTTTGTATTGAGGTGCAGTGATGTGCAGTATTGTGGTAACTAGCAGCACAGAAGTACACTGCACTGCTGCTCAGTTCAAATTCCTTAATCGTTAATATGCAGTTCTTGCGCTGCCTTGCATCCCCATCAATTGTTACATTCACTCCCGGTTCTGGATAACTTTTATCATAATACATGTATCCAAGCAATAGTAGCTGTTTCTCTGACTGCTTGTACCAGAGGATTTGGTTATAGCTTGAAATACTGTGTGAGCAGTGGATTTTTGCTTCTTCCCCATTTGTGTAAATGTTTGCTGGAGTCTGGTTGACTTGATCACTGTCAGAGGAACCTGCTAAACAGACACCAACCAAAAATAAGACACAATCCATAAGTATAAGCCTTAAAATGATCTAAATTATAAAATATAGATAAACAGATATACAGGATTATTATAGCATTGCATCCTACTAAAATATAGTGAAGATATTCATGGCTTTACCTGAAACCAGAATACAGCTAAAATTAATAGTTAGAAGTAGAATAAACATGATTTGCTATGAACGATGTTCCCAGGTATGGTGATTTCCAATCTTTTTTTCTTCTGAATAAACTCCCTTTTAAGCAAGCCATCACTCAGCAGGTGGAGTCTTATTATATCCTCAGCTTAGTTTTGTTTTCATCACTGTGTCAGCTGTTGCCACAAATTCACACAACTGATTCAGCGTAAAAGTCAATGACATACTGCCACCTTATGACAGGAGGTTTTAAAGGTGCTGTGAGAGAAAGAGATGGAAACTGGTGTTTAAGAAGATTAAGTATTGATGAGCAGTAATATGAAGCACTGTTGTAATCTCAAGAGTTTTTCAACGCAAAGAAATGGGATATTCTTCAATGGCCAAGTCACGTGATCTTGACCAAAAAGGCCAGTTTTTTCATTATTTAATGCCAAACTAAAGGCATGAAGAACCACAAAGAAGCTCACTTTAAGGTGGCTGCAGTAAAGGCCTAACAGAGAATCTGAAGCAAGGACATGCAGCATTTGTTTATGCCTATGTAGAACAGAGGCAAAGCTTTTAAAATGGTACTTATATTTTAAAGTATCCCTTATACATTTACTTTTGAGCCTCTGAAATTTGGGTACTGTGTATAGAAGAAGACAGTTATTCCTGAACATTTAAAGTAGCACTTTTATTAAACCTCTTGACCTGAATCTGAAAGTCTGAACTTCAATCACAGATTGTTTGATTATAAGATGATGAGATAGCCTTTATTTGTCAGTTGCAGCTGCCCACAACCGAGATGACAGACTTTGCCGACAATACATACAATACACAAACATCACATTGGGGAGACAGGTCAGGCTAGGTAGCAGGGGAAAAAAAACATCAAACACACTTACATGTACACACAGACAGGTATTCTTTGTTCACACACATGCCTGTTTAAGATGTCATATGTTAATGAAACTATGCATATTCATGTAACCACAATAAAAGGAGCGCTAAGGAAAGTCTGGCTGAGAGTCTGATGGAGTTCAAGTGGACAGAACAACACTTGACCATAGTTAGCTTCCCGCGCGCACAAAGAGTTCCGCCTGGTGTCTTATGTTTTGCTAGTTGCAGTAGGTTGTCTCAGTTGTTCCAGCAATAGGTTTGTGCCTAGATAAACCTAACGACTGTTCTAAAATATATTGAACATATTCATGTTATTACCTTAAACTAGGATGTTAGGATAGATGCTGAGGAGTAGAATAATCATGATGATCTCACTTGGTTTGATTATTTCTCCCATTGAAGAATCTTTCTCATGCACAGACTTTCATTCAGCAGGTGGAGTCTTATTATACCCCAAGCTTATTACCATAATTCAATTCAATTCAATTCAATTTTATTTATATAGCGCCAAATCACAACATAAGTCGCCTCAAGGCGCTTCATAGATACAGAGAAAAAAACCCAA
>NW_005187471.1:3088897-3095149 GCF_000239375.1 Pundamilia nyererei
GGAGCAAAAACAAAAGTGTTGCGTTTATATTTTTGTTCAGTGTATCTATTGTTTTGAAGCTGATAAGCAGTGTGAGGTCATTTAAAGTCCAGCACTGAGCAAATATTTATTTAGCCATACAATATAACCAGCAAAATAATGAGCAAAACTAATAACACAATTTAAATTTACAAAAACCTTTAACTTTAAACTACCATAACACTTTCAACATAGTGTTTGTCAAGAGAAATGTCTTTTTACTTGTTTGATAATTGGAATTTTTTACAGTAAACTTAAAAAAAAATCACAGTAAGGTGTAAATGATACATGTGGGGAGGTTGTGTCATTGTTTTTAATAACAGGATATGACAGCTTAAATGTTGCTTTGCTGCTCATGAGGAACCTTCTATTATAATATCTGATATTTGTGAGACCAACATTGGTTATAATGGCTGATTCCAGGTGTGTGAGGCTGTGAGCTTCAATGCAGATATAAAAAAATGTGTTTGATAGGTTTTTGTGTTGAGGTGCAGTGATGTGCACCACTGTGGTGACTAGCAGCACAGAAGTAGATGCCACTGCTGCTCACTTTGAGATCCTTAATCGTTAATGTGCAGTTCTCGTTTTGATTTGCACCCCCGTCCATCGTCAAATTCACTCCTGGTTCTGGATTACCTTTGTCATAAAGCATGTATCCGAGAAACTGTAGCTGTTCTTCTGACTGCTTGTACCAGAGGATTCGGTTATAGCCTGAAATACTGTGTGAGCAGTAGATTTTAGCATCTTCTTTTGTGTAAATATTAGATGGAGTCTGGTGAACTTGATCACTGAAAGAGGAACCTGCTGAAAAGACACAAAACAAAAGTAATAAACATTATATAAGAATTATAGAATGCAGCTTAAAGTTATGTCAGTCACATTGTATAATAGTGTTCTAAAATATACTGAACATATCGATGATATTACCTGAAACTAGGATGTTAGCATAGATGCTGAGGAGTAGAATGATCATGTTGACTGGATAATCTCATCTGTGTTGATTATTTCTTTTCAGTGAAGGAACTTTCTCGTGAGCATTCAGCAGGTGGAGTCTTACATATCCCAAGTTTAATACCATAAACCTCAGTATGTCAATAACTATTGCAAATTCACATTCCTGGTTCAGTATAAAATTCTGAGCTAGGATATATACTGCCACCTTATGAGAGGAAATATTAAAGGTGCAAGGGGGTGTGAGCAAGCAAGAAAAAGATCAGGATGTTGTGTTTTTTGTCTAAATGAACATAAATCTACTCGTTATTGTAATTCCATCTTAATCTGTGCTGGTATTTAACTATTGTTAAAGCTGATCTTTTATTAAAGAAAGTGTTATTTAAGTTATAAAACAGCTTTAGGTTGTTTACAGTCCAGCACTGAGATGGTATTAATGTAGCCTTACAATATAACCAGCACATTTACAGTTTCCTTTTCTTTAAAAGTTAATAACAGAATTTTTTTTTTCATAAAAACACCTTTAATGGTAAACGATGTAATGATGTCATCATACAATGTATTGAGAGACGTGTCATATCATTAATTTGGTTGTATTACATAACAGAAAAAAAGTTTTTTGAAAATTGAATATGAAAAAATATTAACTTAAACAGTAAACTTAGAAAAGTGTCACAGACTCAGCTCAGCAAGGTGAAAATGATACATGTGGGGAAGTTAGTTCATTGCTTTTAACAACAGGGTGTGGCAGCTTAATTGCTGCTCACGGGGGACCTTTCATTATAATATGTGATATTTGTGAGAGCAACACTGGTTTTAATGGCTGATTCCAGGTGGGAGAGGCTTTGAGCTTCAATACAGATATCAAAAAAGTGTTCGGTATGTTTTTGTATTGAGGTGCAGTGATGTGCAGCACTGTGGTAACTAGCAGCACAGAAGTACACACCACTGCTGCTCACTTTGAGATCCTTGATCGTTAATGTGCAGTTCTCTTCTTTTTCTGCACCCCCATCTATCTTTACGTTCACTCCAGCCTCTGGAGTACCTGTGCCATAACGCAGGTATCCAAGTAATTGTAGCTCTTTCTCTGACTGCTTGTACCAGAGGATTTGGTTATAGTCTTGAATACGGTGTGAGCAGTAGATTTTAACTTCTTTTTCTTTTGTGTGAATATTAGCTGGAGTCTGGTCGACTTGATCACTTGAAGAGGAACCTGCTGAACAGACATCAAACAAAAATAAAAACACAATGTATAAGAATAGACGAAAAGTTCTGTTAAAAATGAAGCTTTATGTTGTGACAGTAACATTTTATTTTATTATTATGAAATATATTTATCACCAATGGCATTACCTGAAGCTAGAATATATTTAAAATAGATGCTTAGGAGTAAAATAATCATGATGCCTTTGTGACAGATGTTCCCAGGTATGGTGATTTCCAATCTTTCTTTTTCTGAGAAAACTCCCTTTTAAGCAAACCATCACTCAGGAGGTGGAGTCTTATTATATCCTCAGCTCAGTTTTGTTTTCATTGTGTCAGCCATGACCACAAATTCACACAATGGCTTCAGCGTAAAAGTCAATGACATACTGCCACCTTATGACAGGTTTTAAAGGTGCTGTGAGACAAAGAGATGGAAACTGGTGTTTAAGAAGATTATGTTTTGATGAGCAGTAATATGAAGCACTGTTGTAATTTCAAGAGTTTTTCAATGCAAAGAAATGGGATATTCTTCAGTGGCCAAGTCACGTGATCTTGACCAAAAAGGCCAGTTTTAAGAACCACAAAGAAGCTCACTTTAAGGTGGCTGCAATAGAGGCCTAACAGAGAATCTGAAGCAAGGACATGCAGCATTTGTTTATGCCTATGTAGAATAGAAGCAGTCATTGCAAAGGCTTTCAAATTGTACTTACATTTTAAAGTATCCCTTATCCAGTTAGTTTTTAGCCTCTGAAAATTGTATACTGTGTATAGAAGAAGACAGTTATTCCTGAACATTTAAAGTAGCACTTTTATTAAACCTCGTGACCTGAATCTGAAAGTCTGAACTTCAATCACAGATTGTTTGATCATAACTCTATTGTAGTGCTGTACAGAGAGAAGAAAACATATCATTGACTAAATATTTATATTCCGAACTGAAACACATGAGATTTTTAGTTGAGATTTAGTTCATGGTAAATATTGGGTATGTCAGACATTTTTAATGTTGGAGGTTGCTCTTTACAACCTGCAGTTTAAATGTTGCGTTGGGGCTCAAAATGAAACTTTTCCCATATCTGATTGTTGTGAGACCAACATTGGTTTTAATGGCTGATTCCAGGTGTGAGGGGTTGTGAGCTTTTAATAGAAATATATTTTTAAAAATGCACCTGGGAGGTTTTTGTACTGAGGTAGAATGATCTGCAGCGCTGTGGGAGCTCGCAGCACAGAAGTACACTCCACTGCTGCTCAGTTTGAGATCCTTAATCGTTAATGTGCAGTTCTCACCTTTATTTGCACCCCCATCTATTGTCACATTCACTCCTGTCTCCACAGAACTTTTGCCTAAGTACATGTATCCAAGATACTGTAGTTCTTTGTTTGACTGCTGATACCAGAGGATCTGGTAAAAGCTTTGAACACTGTGTGAGCAGTTGATTTTAGCTTCTTCTCCTTTTGTGTAAATGTTAGCAGGAGTCTGGTCGACTTGATCACTGAAAGAGGAAGCTGCTGAAAATAGATAATTAAAAAGAAAAAAACAATACATAAGATTAATAAAAGGCAGCTTAAAGTTATGTAAGTAACAATGTATAATACTGTTCTAAAATAAATTGAACATATTCATGGTTTTACCTGAAACTAGGATGTTAGCATAGATGCTGAGGAGTAGAATGATCATGACGATCTCAGTTGTGTCGATTATTTCTCATCAATGAAGAAACTTTCTCATGAGCAAACTGTCATTCAGCAGGTGGAGTCTCATTATATCTTAAGCTTATTATCATAAACATCAGTGTGTCAAAAGCTATTACAAATGTACATCTTTGCTCAGTATAGAATTTTGAGCAAGGATATATACTGCCACCTTACGAGAGGAAATGTTAAAGGTGCAAAGGGGTGTGAGCAGGCAAGAAAACAATCATGAAGTTGTGTTTTCTGACTGAATGAACATAAGTGTACTTGCTTTTGTGTTTCCATCTTAATCTGTGCTGGTATCTACCTATTTGTTGAAACTGTCAAGCAGTGTGAGGTAATTAAAAATCCAGCACTGAGCCAATATTTATTCAGCCATACAATATAACCAGCAAATGAATGAACAAAAGTAATAACACAATTTCATTTCACAAAAACCTTAATTGTAAACTACCATAACACTTTCAACAGAGTTCATTGAGAGAATTATCTTATCACTCATTTGACTGTATTAGATGATAATAGGAAAAAAATAGATTTTTTTAAGATGTTAAAAACATTTTTAAGTTACAGTAAGGTGAAAATGATACATGTGGGGAGGTTGTGTCATTGTTTTTAATAACAGGATATGACAGCTTAAATGTTGCTTTGCTGCTCATGAGGAATCATGTGCAACATTGGTTATAATGGCTGATTCCAGGTGTGTGAGGCTGTGAGCTTCAATACAGATATGAAAAAATGTGTTTGATAGGTTTTTGTGTTGAGGTGCAGTGATGTGAAGCACTGTGGTGACTAGCAGCACAGAAGTAGATGCCACTGCTGCTCACTTTGAGATCCTTAATCGTTAATGTGCAGTTCTCTTTTTGATTTGCACCCCCGTCCATTGTTACATTCACCCCTGTTTCTGGATTACCTTTGTCATAACTCATGTATCCGAGAAACTGTAGCTGTTTTTCTGACTGCTTGTACCAGAGAATTGTGTAATAGCCTGAAATACTGTGTGAGCAGTAGATTCTTGCTTCGTCTTCTTTTGTGTAAATATCAGGTGGAGTCTGGTGAACTTGATCACTGAAAGAGGAAGCTGCTGAAAAGACATGAACCAAAAGTAACACACGATATATATATAAATTCTAAAATACAGCTTAAAGTTATGTCACTAACATTGTATAATACTGTTCTAAAATATATTGAACATATTAATGATATTACCTGAAACTAGGATGTTAACATAGATGCTGAGGAGTAGAATGATCATGTTGACTGGACAATCTCAGTTGTGTTGATTATTTCTCTTCAATGAAGAAGCTACAACATGAGCTGTCATTCAGCAGGTGGAGTCTTATCATATCCCAAGGTTATTATCATAAACATCAGTATATCAGTAACTATTACAAATTCACATTCCTGGTTCAGCATGCAATTCTGAGCAAGGATATATACTGCCACCTTATGAGAGGAAATGTTAAAGGTGCAAGGGGATGTGAGCAAGCAAGAAAAAGATCAGGATGTTGCCAGTTTAGCTCAGCGGGTGAGCAGGAAACCAGATGCTGCATGGCCGGAGAGCAGCAGTCCACTGAGCCAATATTTATTCAGCCATACAATATAACCAGGAAATTAATGAACAAAAGTAATAACGCAATTTCATTTGTAAAATACCACAATAGTAGTGTTTATTAAGAGAAGTATCTTATCACTCATTTGATTGTAATAAATGATAATAGGGGGAAAAAAAGTTTTTTTACAGTAAATTTAAAAATTGTCACAGCATCAAGTCAGTAAAGTGAAAATGGTACATGTGGGGAGGTTCTGTCATTGTTTTTAATAACAGGATATGACAGCTTAAATGTTGCTTTGCTGCTCATGAGGAACCTTCTATTATAATATCAGATTTTTGTGAGACCAACATTGGTTATAATGGCTGATTCCAGGTGTGTGAGGCTGTGAGCTTC
Organism: Pundamilia nyererei; assembly: GCF_000239375.1. Classification (NCBI taxonomy): domain Eukaryota; kingdom Metazoa; phylum Chordata; class Actinopteri; order Cichliformes; family Cichlidae; genus Pundamilia; species Pundamilia nyererei. Next base: position 3,094,714 of record NW_005187471.1, read on the forward strand.
AATGCAGATATTAAAAAATGTGTTTGATAGGTTTTTGTATTGAGGTGCAGTGATGTGCAGCACTGTGGTAACTAGCAGCACAGAAGTACACTCCACTGCTGCTCACTTTGAGATCTTTGATTGTTAAAGTGCAATTCTTTTTTTCATTTGCATCCCCGTCCATCATCACATTCACTCCAGTTTCTGGATTTCCTTTGTCATTAAGCATGTATCCGAGAAATTGTAGCTGTTTTTCTGACTGCTTGTACCAGAGGATTGTGTAATAGCCTGAAATACTGTGTGAGCAGTAGATTTTTGCTTGGTCTTCATTTGTGTAAATATTAGTTGGAGTCTGGTGAACTTGATCACTGAAAGAGGAAGCTGCTGAAAAGACACAAAACAAAAGTAATAAACATTGTATAAAAATTCTAAAATGCAGCTTAAAGTTATGTCAGTA
>NW_005187471.1:3095169-3098088 GCF_000239375.1 Pundamilia nyererei
ATTAAAAATCCAGCACTGAGCCAATATTTATTCAGCCATACAATATAACCAGCAAATGAATGAACAAAAGTAATAACACAATTTCATTTCACAAAAACCTTAATTGTAAACTACCATAACACTTTCAACAGAGTTCATTGAGAGAATTATCTTATCACTCATTTGACTGTATTAGATGATAATAGGAAAAAAATAGATTTTTTTAAGATGTTAAAAACATTTTTAAGTTACAGTAAGGTGAAAATGATACATGTGGGGAGGTTGTGTCATTGTTTTTAATAACAGGATATGACAGCTTAAATGTTGCTTTGCTGCTCATGAGGAATCATGTGCAACATTGGTTATAATGGCTGATTCCAGGTGTGTGAGGCTGTGAGCTTCAATACAGATATGAAAAAATGTGTTTGATAGGTTTTTGTGTTGAGGTGCAGTGATGTGAAGCACTGTGGTGACTAGCAGCACAGAAGTAGATGCCACTGCTGCTCACTTTGAGATCCTTAATCGTTAATGTGCAGTTCTCTTTTTGATTTGCACCCCCGTCCATTGTTACATTCACCCCTGTTTCTGGATTACCTTTGTCATAACTCATGTATCCGAGAAACTGTAGCTGTTTTTCTGACTGCTTGTACCAGAGAATTGTGTAATAGCCTGAAATACTGTGTGAGCAGTAGATTCTTGCTTCGTCTTCTTTTGTGTAAATATCAGGTGGAGTCTGGTGAACTTGATCACTGAAAGAGGAAGCTGCTGAAAAGACATGAACCAAAAGTAACACACGATATATATATAAATTCTAAAATACAGCTTAAAGTTATGTCACTAACATTGTATAATACTGTTCTAAAATATATTGAACATATTAATGATATTACCTGAAACTAGGATGTTAAGATAGATGCTGAGGAGTAGAATGATCATGTTGACTGGACAATCTCAGTTGTGTTGATTATTTCTCTTCAATGAAGAAGCTACAACATGAGCTGTCATTCAGCAGGTGGAGTCTTATCATATCCCAAGGTTATTATCATAAACATCAGTATATCAGTAACTATTACAAATTCACATTCCTGGTTCAGCATGCAATTCTGAGCAAGGATATATACTGCCACCTTATGAGAGGAAATGTTAAAGGTGCAAGGGGATGTGAGCAAGCAAGAAAAAGATCAGGATGTTGCCAGTTTAGCTCAGCGGGTGAGCAGGAAACCAGATGCTGCATGGCCGGAGAGCAGCAGTCCACTGAGCCAATATTTATTCAGCCATACAATATAACCAGGAAATTAATGAACAAAAGTAATAACGCAATTTCATTTGTAAAATACCACAATAGTAGTGTTTATTAAGAGAAGTATCTTATCACTCATTTGATTGTAATAAACGATAATAGGGGGAAAAAAAGTTTTTTTACAGTAAATTTAAAAATTGTCACAGCATCAAGTCAGTAAAGTGAAAATGGTACATGTGGGGAGGTTCTGTCATTGTTTTTAATAACAGGATATGACAGCTTAAATGTTGCTTTGCTGCTCATGAGGAACCTTCTATTATAATATCAGATTTTTGTGAGACCAACATTGGTTATAATGGCTGATTCCAGGTGTGTGAGGCTGTGAGCTTCAATGCAGATATTAAAAAATGTGTTTGATAGGTTTTTGTATTGAGGTGCAGTGATGTGCAGCACTGTGGTAACTAGCAGCACAGAAGTACACTCCACTGCTGCTCACTTTGAGATCTTTGATTGTTAAAGTGCAATTCTTTTTTTCATTTGCATCCCCGTCCATCATCACATTCACTCCAGTTTCTGGATTTCCTTTGTCATTAAGCATGTATCCGAGAAATTGTAGCTGTTTTTCTGACTGCTTGTACCAGAGGATTGTGTAATAGCCTGAAATACTGTGTGAGCAGTAGATTTTTGCTTGGTCTTCATTTGTGTAAATATTAGTTGGAGTCTGGTGAACTTGATCACTGAAAGAGGAAGCTGCTGAAAAGACACAAAACAAAAGTAATAAACATTGTATAAAAATTCTAAAATGCAGCTTAAAGTTATGTCAGTAACATTGTATAATACTGTTCAAAAATATTGTGAACATATCCATGTTATTACCTGAAACTAGGATGTTAGCATAGATGCTGAGGAGTAGAATGATCATGATGATCTCACTCGTGTCGATTATTTCTACCAATGAAAAAACTTTCTCATGAGCAGACTTTCATTCAGCAGGTGGAGTCTTATTATACCCCAAGGTTATTATCATAAACATCACTGTGTCTATAACTATTACAAAGTTGCACTCCTGGTTCCGTATGCAATTCTGAACAAAGGTATATGCTGCCACCTTATGAGAGGAAATGTTAAAGGTGCAAGGGGATGTGAGGAGACAAGAAAATGAAGAAAACGATGTTGTGTTTTCTGACTGAATGAACATCCGTCTACTTGTTATTGTGTTTCCATCCTAAACTATGCTGGTATTTAACTATTGCTAAAGCTGGTATTTTACCAAAGGTAGTGCTATTTAAGTTTAACAACTTAAGATCATTAATGTCCAGCACTGAGCTGGTATTCATGTAGCTATACAACACAATCATCAAATTTACAGTTTCTTTAGAAAGTTAATAACACAGTTTCTTTTCACAGAAACCTTAATTGTAAACTACCATAACACCTTCTTCACAGAGTGTTTATTGAGGGAAATAGCTTATTAATTTGGTTGTATTAGATAACAGAACAATATAATTATTTTTCAATCAGATATTAAGATACTGGAAACTTAAAAAAAAGAAAAGTAATAGAATCAACCTGGCAAGGTGAAAATGATACATGTGGGCAAGTTATGTCATTGCTTTTTATAACCTGATGTAGCAGGTTAAATATTGCATTGCTACTCACGGGGAACCCTATATTATAATATCTGATATTTGTGAGAGCAA
>NW_005187471.1:3098108-3102670 GCF_000239375.1 Pundamilia nyererei
GTCATTGCTTTTTATAACCTGATGTAGCAGGTTAAATATTGCATTGCTACTCACGGGGAACCCTATATTATAATATCTGATATTTGTGAGAGCAATATTGGTTATAATGGCTGACTCCAGGTGTTTGAGGCTGTGAGCTTCAATACAGATATCAAAAAATGTGTTTGATAGGTTTTTGTATTGAGGTGCAGTGATATTCAGCACTGTGGTAACTAGCTGCACAGAAGTAAACTCCACTGCTGCTCACTTTGAGATCTTTGATTGTTATAGTGCAGTTCTCTTTTTCATTTGCACCACCATCTATCGTTACGTTCACTCCCGTCTCCGGAGTACCTGTGCCATAACGCAGGTATCCAAGTAATTGTAGAGTTTTCTCTGACTGCTTGTACCAGAGGATTTGGTTATAGGTTGGAATACTGTGTGAGCAGTAGATTTTAGCATCTCCTCCTGTTGTGTAAATATTAGTTGGAGTCTGGTCGACTTGAACACTGGAACCTGCTGAAAAGACATCAAGTAAAATTAATACACATTATATGAAAATCATAAAATGCAACTTAAAGTTATGTCAGTAACATCGTATAATACTATTCTAAAATATTTTGAAAATATCCATGGTATTACCTGAAACTAGGATGTTAGCATAGATGCTGAGGAGTAGAATGATCATGATGATCTCTGTTGCGTCGATCATTTCTCATCAATGAAGAAACTTTCTCATGAGAAAATGAGCAATCAGCAGGTGGAGTCTTATTACGTCCTGAGTTTATTATAATGAACATCACTGTGTCAATAACTATTACAAATGCACACTCTTTGCTCAGTATACAATTCTGAGCAAGGATATATGCTGCCACCTTATGAGAGGAAATATTAAAGGTGCAAGGGGGTGTATGCAAGCAAGAAAATGATCATGATGGGATGCCAGTTTAGTTTAGTGAGTAAGCAGGCAACCAGATTCTGCATGTCCAGAGAGCAGCAGCCTGGGTCAGTGTCTGACCTCTGGGTCTTTTCCTGCTTGTCTTCCCCCTTTGTTTCCCCCTGTTTTCCCATCATCTTCACTGCCTCTTTCCAATAAAGGCAAAATGCCGCAAATGATCATGATGTTGTGTTTTCTGACTGAATGAACATCAATCTGCTTGTTATTACGTTTCCATCTTAATCTATGCTGGTATTTAATTATTGTTAAAGCTGGTCTTTTACTGAAGGTAGTGGTATTAAAGTTATAAAACAGCTTAAGAACATTAAAGTACAGCACTGAACTGGTATTTATGTAGCTATACAATATAGCCCTCAAATTTACAGTTTCCTTTTCTTTAAAAGTCAATAACACAGTTTCTTTTCACAAAAACCTTTAATTGTAAACTACCAAAATGCCATCATCACAGAATGTATTGAGAGAAATGTCTTATCATTAATTTGGTTGTATTAGTTAACAGAAAAAATAAGTTTATAATATTTGATATTTGTGAGACCAACATTGGTTATAATGGCTGATGCCAGGTGTGAGCTGCTGTACAGATACCAAAAATTGTGTTTGATAGGTTTTTGTATTGAGGTGCAGTGATGTGCAGCACTGTGGTAACTAGCAGCACAGAAGTAGACTCCACTGCTGCTCACTTTGAGATCCTTGAGCGTTAATGTGCAGTTCTCTTCTTTTTCTGCACTCCCATCTATCTTTACGTTCACTCCTGTCTCTGGAGTACTTGTGCCATAACGCAGGTATCCAAGTAATTGTAGCTGTTTCTCTGACTGCTTGTACCAGAGGATTGTGTCATAGTTTTGAATATGGTGTGAGCAGTGGATTTTAACTTCTTTTTCTTTTGTGTGAATATTAGCTGGTGTCTGGTCGACTTTATTACTTGAAGAGGAACCTGCTGAACAGACAACAAATAAAAGTAAACACGATGTAAAAGAATAAATGAAAAATGATATATAAAATACAGCTTTATGTCATGACATTAACAATTTATATAACTGTTGGAAAATATATTTAGCATCAATGACATTACCTGAAGCTAGAATATATTTAAAATAGATGCTTAGGAGTAAAATAATCATGATGTCGTGTGACAGATGTCCTCAGTGGTGCTGAATACTTCTGTCTTGTTTCATGAAAGTGTCTTTTAAGCAAATCGTGATCCAGTGGGTGGAGTGTTCTTTTATCTTGAACATTATTTGTTAAACAACATTGTGCCATTCACAACAGTGTGCAATTCAAAAGATATACTGCCACCTAATGACAGAAAGTGTTACAGCTGCAAAGGGCTCTAAAGTGTGAGAAGAGATGAAAATTCATGTTTATTCACTGCAAAAACTCTAAATCTTACCAAGTATATTTCTCTTATTTCTAGTCAAAATTATCTCATTACACTTAAAATGAGACAATCAGCTAAAGGGCAACATTTCAGTAAGCTAAAGGAACTTGTTTCAAGACAGTGAATCTTAAAACTAGAAAAAAACGTGACAATTTTCACTTGTTTCATTGGCAGATTTTTCACTTAAGACAAGATATTTTAGCTTGAAATAAGTGAAAAAAAATCTGCCAATGAAACAAGTGAAAATTGTTTATGTTGTTTATCTTCATAGTACTAATGTTGAAATCAGAAATTGCAGATATTTTGTATATTAGAGGTTGATTTTTATGTCTGTATAACTTTAATGTCTATGTACAAATACGATGTTTTTGGCCATGCTGCTGTTGCCAGGTCCATCCTTTTATGACCCCAATGCACCGATGTTCTGATGGTTGTTCCAGCAGGATAAGGCGCCATGTCACAAATCGCAAAACTAAAACTAAAACTGTTTTCGTGTACATGACAGTACTACTGTACTTAAATGGCTTCTGTGGCTCCCAGGTCTCAGTCCAAAAGAGGAACTCTGGGATATAGTAGAACAAAAATTCACATGATGATTAGGCAGCAACTGTGTGATGCTATCATATTAACATGAACCAACTAGTGATACCTGTGAGCATATTTGTGCCATCATAGTGCTCAAGTTGAATTTGGACACTGTAGATACTTTGAATATTGGAGGTTGCTTTTTATGACAGGATGCGGTTTAAATGTTACGTTGATGCTCGTGTGGAACATTCTCTGGTGATATCTGATCTTTGTGGGACCAACACTGGTTATAGTGGCTGATTCCAGGTGTGAGGAGCTGTGAGCTACAATACAGATATCTTACAAAAACAAAAAAAACTTTGGTTTGTTCCGTTTTTGTATTGAGGTATAGTGACGTGCAGCACTGTGGTAATAGGCAGCACAGAAGTAGACTCCACTGCTGCTCACTTTGGGTTCCTTAATGATTAATGTGCCGTTCTTGCCTTTATCAGCATTCCCATCCATTGACACATTCACACCAGGCTCTGGATTATAGTTGTTTAAATACATGTATCCCAAAAACTGCAGCAGTTTTGCTGACTGTTTGTACCAGAGAATTGTGTCATAGTTTTGAATACTTTGTGAACAGTTGATTTTAACATCTTCTCCTTTTGTGTAAATGTCTGCTGGAGTCTGGTGGACAGAGGAACCTGCTGAACAGACATCAACCAAAAGTGAGACACATCATATTAGAATAAACCATAAATATTAGCATTACTATAAAATGCAATTATACAGATATACAGTTTTAATAATAGCTTTGTATCATTTTAAAGTATAATAAAGAAATTCATTGTATTACCTGAAACTAGAATGTATTTAAAATGAAAGCTTAGGAGTAGAATAATCATGACGCCTTGCTGTGAAAGATCACCTCCGTTGTGCTGAGGAGACTCACTTTTCAGCAAATCATCATTCAGCAGGTGGAGTCGTATTATATCCTGAGCTCTGTGACCACCAGGTCGCACTGAACATTAATCTAGTTGATACTATGTTTCACTTTCATTATGTGGTAGCATTCGCATTATTGCTACCTCTGATGGAATTCTCTCATTAGGAAAACATGGACTATCTTTAAGTTGTGCTTTGTTTGAGTCCTTTCTCGTTTTGTTAAAACATTAAACCCGTTAAATTAGCCCTACACAACACTCGGTACAAACCTGTAATGTCTCATCATGTGAATAGAAGAAAACAAAAAAAGCCTGTCTTCATTTTATAATGATTTCCACAAAACCATTGAGTTTTCAAAGTGATATGCACAATCTAAGTGCTCACATTTGAATACAACATTACAGATATTTTAAATATTCGATGTTTTTTTTTAATATAACAGGATGTGGCAGTTTAAATATTCTATTTTAATATCTGATCTTTCTGTAACCAACTTTGGTTATAATGGCTGATTCCAGGTGTGAGATGCTGTGAGCGTTGATAGAGATTTAATACAGAAAAAATGTGTTTGATAGTTTTTGTATTGAGGTGCAGTGACGTGCAGCACTGTGGTAATAAGCAGCACAGAAGTACACTCCACTGCTGCTCACTTTGAGATATTTAATCGTTAATATGCAGTTCTTGTGTTGTCTTGCATCCCCATCCATCGTCACATTCACTCCAGCCTCTGGATAACCCTTGTCATAGCGCATGTATCCAAGCAATTGTAGCTGCTTCTCTGACTGCTTG
>NW_005187471.1:3102690-3105478 GCF_000239375.1 Pundamilia nyererei
CCCCATCCATCGTCACATTCACTCCAGCCTCTGGATAACCCTTGTCATAGCGCATGTATCCAAGCAATTGTAGCTGCTTCTCTGACTGCTTGTACCAGAGAATTGTGTCATAGCTTTGAATACTATGTGAGCAGAGCATTTTAACTTCTTCTTCTTCTTTTGCATAAACATTAAATGGAGTCTGGTTGACTTGGTCACTTACAGAGGAACCTGTTGAACAGACATCAACCAAAGATAATACAGATTACGCAAGATTAAGCCTTGAAATTATCTAAATTTAAAATGTATGTTAAAAAAAAAAATGCAGCTATGCAGTTAAAATCGTAGCATTGTGTCAAACTATAATACAATCAGCATATTCATGGCATTACCTGAAACAAGAAGAAGAAAGAAAAAAGACGAAAAAGTAATAGTTAAGAGTACAATAATCATGATTTGCTATGATAGATTTTCCCAGTTGTGCTGATCATTTGCACCCTTCTTTCTTTGTAATCTTCCTTTTGAGTGAGCTATCATTCAGCAGGCGGAGTCTATATCTTCAACTTAGCTTTGTAATCATCACTGTGTCAACCTTGACCACAAATTTACAAAACTGGTTCAGCGTTAAAGGTAAAGACATACTGCCCCCTTACGACGGGATGTTTTAAAGCTACACAGGGCTCTGAGATGGCGTTTGGGAAGATTATGTACTGATGAGCAGTGATATGAACCCCTGTGCTAACTAGCAGTAAATAAGCAAACTGCACTGATTTTAACAGTCTTTAGTTGATAAAGTATAGGTCCATTTAGCAGCTGCACTCACATCTGTAGAGTGAAGTTATTATTTTTGTCTGTTAAATCATGAACTGCTACAATGTTGACATTGATACACTTGCTGTAGGTTTATATGTGTACACAACCATGCTGTATTTCAAGTCAAACAGGCGATTAAAGTGCAGACTTTCAGCGTTATTTCAAGGGGCTTAGTAAAGAAAATGCCTAAAGTGGTCAAATTAACAGTCTGGTACATTGTTAGAAGGAGGGAATGTATCTCAGCAACATGAAAAGGCCTGAATGACCACAGAAGACAACAAGTAAATTTAAGACGCACTGTTTAAACTTTTCCAGAAACAATCTAAAGGAGGCCACACAGTTGTGAAAAAATGTTTGGACAGATAAATAAAAGGTGATGGGAAAATAAAAATATGGAACAGGAGAGAAACCACTCCTTATCTGTCATGGTCCTGGTCGGGACCCAACATTTTGTATTTATTGTGATTGTTTCTTCTGCATCTAAGAGGTTATTTTAGTTCAAGCTCTGTATTTCTTAATCTTGAGTTTAGTTCTTTCTCGTACCTTTGAGTTTTATCTACATTTCTGGTTAATGATTTATTGTTTAATCATATTTGTCCCCTTTCTTGTCCTCAGCATCTCCTGTGAGAGTCAGTCTTGTCTAAATTGTTTTTTACCTCTCTGTCTCCACGGTTGTTTCCCTGTTTAGATCTGTCAAGTTTATTTGTCTTAATCTTACATCCTGTTTTATTTTGATAGTCCCGTGTCCAATGTGCATTATGTTCAGTTTTTCTTCCCCTGTCTCTAAGAGTCCCACTAATAAACGACAGCTGAAGGTGGCTGCAGTAAAGGCCAAGCAGAGCATCTCAACGTAAGACACGCAGCATTTGATGATGTGAAATCAGGTAATATGTATAGAACAAGACTGTAACAGCGCCTTTGCTTAATCTCTTGAATTAAATCAGAAAGTCACTTCACTTAAATCCCACTTGATTGTTTATTGAAAATGTAGTATGGTGGCATACAGAAAAATTGCAAAAGTAGTAAAAAGGTATTTACATCCCCACCTGAAAGACGTGGGATTTTGAGTTGTGATAGTATTCATGGTAAAACAGAGATATGTCAGACATTTTTATCACTTGAAGAGGAATCTGCTCAACAGACACCAACCAAAAATAAGACCCTATATAAGTACAAACAAAATATTACATGAAAAATTGTGGCATAAAATATATAAAATATATTAAACATATTCATGACATTACCTGTAACTAGATTGCATTTAAAATAGATGCTGAGGACTAGAATAATCATGATGCCTTGCTATGACAGATGTTCTCAGTTGTGTCAATTACATCTAACTTCTCTTATGTCAATTCATCACTCGGGGGGTGGAGTCCTATTATATCCTGAGGTTTATTTTTATCTAAAGGATTGTGCCATTCACAACCACCAGTTCACACACCTGGTTCAGTGAGAAACTCAAAGATATACTGCCACCTTATGACAGGACATGAGAGGACATGCACCCCAACCAAGGTTACACTAGTAGAGGAAACTCTCCTGTTAATTACAGAGACCCAACCAACCAAGTTTCTTCATCTTATTCAGTGTATTTAAAATAATTAAATCACTAATTTTCTAGTACTTTATGAAATATAAGTCTTGAGTATTTTTATGGTTAAACATCTAAAACTTAAATAATATATCATAAAATGTTTTGTTTTTTCTTCTTTAAGCTGTTGTATTCATAGTCAGCAGCCAATAATAATCCTCTACAGATGTATTTGCAATTGGAGATTGGCCTCTATTAATATCTTATCACTCATTTGGTTGTATTAGATGATAATGGGAAACAAATATATTTTTTATGATGTTAAAAAATATTTTAAGTTACAGTAAACTTAAAGAATTGTCACAAACTTAAGTCAGTAAGGTGAACATGATACATGTAGGAAGGTTGTGTCATTGTTTTTAATAACAGGATATGACAGCTCAAATGTTGCATAGTTGTTTA
>NW_005187471.1:3105696-3107232 GCF_000239375.1 Pundamilia nyererei
GACTGCTTGTACCAGAGAATTGTGTTATAGCTTTGAATACTGTGTGAGCAGTAGATTTTAGCTTCTTCTCCTGTTGTGTAAATGTTAGCTGGAGTCTGGTCGACTTGATGACTGACAGAGGAACCTGTTGAAAAGACAAGAATTATAAAATGCAGCTTAAAGTTATGTCAGTAACATTGTATAATACTGTTCTAAAATATATTGAACATATCCACTGCGTTACCTGAAACTAGGATGTTAGGACAGATGCTGAGGAGTAGAATGATCATGATGATCTTAGTTGTGTCGATTATTTCTCATCAACGAAGAAACTTTCTCATGAGCAAACTGTCATTCAGCAGGTGGACCCTTATTATGTCCTGAATTTACTATCATGAACATCACTGTGTCAAAAGCTATTACAAATGTGCACTCTTTGCTCAGTATAGAATTCTGAGCAAGGATATATGCTGCCACCTTATGAGAGGAAATGTTAAAGGTGCAAGGGGGTGTGAACAGGCAAGAAAATGATCATGAAGTTGTGTTTTCTGACTGAATGAACATAAATCTACTTGTTATTGTGTTTCCATCTTAATCTATGCTGGTATCTACCTGTTGTTAACACTGTCACAACTGGTCTTTTACCAAAGGTAGCGATATTTAAGTTATAAAACAGCTTTAGGTTTTTTACACTCCAGCACTGAGCTGGTATTCATGTAGCTTTACAGTATAACCAGCACATTTACAGTTTCCTTTTCTTTGAACGTTAATAACCGTTTCTTTTACAAAAACCTTTAATGGTAAACTATCGTAATGGCGTCATCATAGAGTGTTTTTTTTTTCAGAGAAATATCTTATCATTAATGTATGCATGTGTTAATGTATTAGATCTTTATTAAGTATTAAGTCTTTAGTAATGGGTTGATTAAAAGCATTCAAGATTACAGGAAACCAACAAAAACTATTTAGAGATTATAGAGACTCGACTCAATGTGAAAACAAAGAGAAAATGACATATACGGGAAATTTATGATGACATGTTCCCCCCAATGAAATCTGACAATTTTAATATTAAAGAGTGCTTTTTTATCACAGGATGTGGCAGCTTAAATGTTTCATTGCTACTTATAGGGAGGCTTCTATTATAATATCTGATCTCTGTGAGACATTGGTTATAATGGCTGACTCCAGGTGTGAGCTGTAATATAGAGAAAAACAAGTGTGTTTGATAGGTTTTTGTATTGAGGTGCAGTGATGTGCAGCACTGTGGTAACTAGCAGCACAGAAGTACACTCCACTGCTGCTCAGTTTGAATTCCTTAATCGTTAATCTGCATTTCTCTTTAACATTTGCACTCCCATCTATTGTCACATTCACTCCAGTCTCTGGATAACCTGTGCCAAAACGCAGGTATCCAAGCAACTGTAGAGTTTCCTCTGACTGCTTGTACCAGAGGATTTGGTCATAGCTTTGAATACTGTGTGAGCAGTAGATTTTAACTTCTTCTCCTGTTGTGTAAATATTAGCTGGAGTCTGGTTGACTTGATCACTTGAAGA
>NW_005187471.1:3108402-3110696 GCF_000239375.1 Pundamilia nyererei
CTGTACATTTTAATGCAGTATAAGATGTTGGTTCGTTAAAAGTCCAACACTAATTCAGAATTTTCAGGTCTGATTTCACAAATCTTTGAAAGTGAACTTGTTTCTTCATCTTAGTGAATGTAATTAATCACTAGTTTTCTAGTATTGTATGAAACGTAAGTCTTGTCTATTTAAATGGTTAAACATCTAAAACTTAACTAATATATCTTAAAAAGTTGTTTTTTTGTTTTAAACTGTTTTATTCATAGTCAAAAGCTAATAATAATCCCCTACAGATATATTTAACAATCGAGATTGGCCTCTATTACAGGAAGTGGCAGCTCAAATGTTGCATTGTTTTTTTTTTGTAAGGAACCTTTTGTTATAATATCTGATCTCTGTGAGACCAACATTGGTTATAATGGCTGATTCCAGGTGTGAGAGGCTGTAATAAAAAGATGAAGAACACATATTTGATAGGTTTTTGTATTGAGGTGCAGTGATGTGCAGCACTGTGGTAACTAGCAGCACAGAAGTACACTCCACTGCTGCTCACTTTGAGATCCTTGAGCGTTAATGTGCAATTCTCTTTTACATTTGCACTCCCATCTATCGTCACATTCACTCCAGGTTCTGGATAACCTGTGCCATAACGCAGGTATCCAAGCAACTGTAGAGTTTCCTCTGACTGCTTGTACCAGAGAATTATTTCATAGCTTTGAATACTGTGTGAGCAGTAGATTTTAACTTCTTCTCCTGTTGTGTAAATATTAGCTGGAGTCTGGTTGACTTGATCACTTGAGGAGGAAACTGTTGAGCAGACACCAATAAAAGTAAGATACAATATATAATTACAAAACAAAATATTACATCAAAATTTGTGGCATAAAATTGTAAAAGGAGCAGTGTATAATACTCTCATCAAATATATTTAACACGTTCATGACATTACCTGTAACTAGATTGCATTTAAAATAGATGCTGAGGAGTAGAATAATCATGATGCCTTGCTATGACAGATGTTCTCAGTTGTGTCAGATACGTCTAACTTCTCTTATGTCCGCCTCTTATGAGTGGATCATCACTCGGGGGGTGGAGTCCTATTATATCCTGAGGTTTATTTTTATCTAAAGGATTGTGCCATTCACAACCACCAGTTCACACACCTGGTTCAGTGAGAAACTCAAAGATATACTGCCACCTTATGACAGGACATGAGAGGACATGCACCCCAACCAAGGTTACACTAGTAGAGGAAACTCTCCTGTTAATTACAGAGACCCAACCAACCAAGTTACTTCATCTTAGTCAATGTATTTAAAATAATTAAATCACTAATTTTCTAGTACTTTAAGAAATATAAGTCTTGTGCATTTAAATGGTTAAACATGTAAAACTTAGCTAATGTATCTTAAAACGATTTTTTGTTTTTTAAGTTGTTTTATTCATAGTCAACAGCCAATAATAATCCTCTACAAATATATTTGCAATTTGAGATTGGCCTTTATTACAGGAAGTGGCAGCTCAAATGTTGCATAGTTGCTTATAAGGAACCTTCTGTGATAATATCTGATCTTTATGAGACCAACATTGGTTTTAATGGCTGATTCCAGGTGTGTGAGGCTGTATTAAAAAGATTAAGAACATAAGTTTGATAGGTTTTTGTATTGAGGTGCAGTGATGTGAAGCACTGTGGTAACTAGCAGCACAGAAGTACACTCCACTGCTGCTCACTTTGAGATCCGTGATGGTTAATGTGCAGTTCTCTTCTTTTTCTGCACCCCCATCTATCTTTACGTTCACTCCAGTCTCTGGAGTACCTGTGCCAAAACGCAGGTGTCCGAGCAAGTGTAGGGTTTCCTCTGACTGCTTGTACCAGAGGATTGTGTTATAGCTTTGAATACTGTGTGAGCAGTAAATTTTAGCTTCTTCTCCTTTTGTGTGAATATTAGTTGGAGTCTGGTCGACTTTATCACTTGAAGAGGAAACTGTTGAACAGACACCAAACAAAAGTAAGACAAATATATAAGTACAAATGAAAAATTACATAAAAAATTGTGGCATACAGTCATAATAGTAGCAGTGTATAATATGCTCATCAAATATATTTAACACGTTCATGACATTACCTGTAACTAGATTACATTTGAAATAGATACTGAGGACTAGAATAATCATGATGCCTTGCTATCACAGATGTTCTTAGTTGTGCCGATTACGTCTAACTTCTCTTATGTCAATTCATCACTTGGGGGGTGGAGTCCTATTATATCCTGAGGTTTATTTTTATCTAAAGGATTGTGCCATTCACAACC
>NW_005187471.1:3111787-3117784 GCF_000239375.1 Pundamilia nyererei
GTAACACTAGTACTGTGGGATCTAGCAATACACAAGTACAGTGCAATGCAAATACACAGCCCGAGTTTAAGTAAAGTCAAAACATTGTTATTGTATTAGGTCTTGTCTGTTAGTAAATCCTTAATAGAAAATTCTGGTACAACATATGCACAGCTATTTCTGGATCACAACACAGTCCTGGGCTAAGGCTAGAAAGGGAAGGGAACTGGCTGAAGTTAATAGAGGAAAGGGAAAGAAAGCTGAGGTTGTGGGTGAATGAAACAGATGATTGTTGCATGGTGGGGCAGGATGTAAGTACAGAGAAAGGAAGGAGCTAACAGGGAAGCAGTCTCCTCAATGCTCCTGTCACTATTGCTTTTTCTTCTTCTCTACCCATTTCTATTATTCTTGATTCTATTGCTCATCTTTTTCTTTCTAGAGAACTCCTGCTGTGTTTAAGAGTTTTGTATTGTTTCCTCATAATTAGGAATGATCATAATTCAAACAATGTGGAGAGCAACAGTGCTCCCTAAAGGATGGAATAATTATAGCTGTTTCATGGCATGACAGCTGTGTGAGCAGTCACTGATATGTGGTTTATTTGGTGCTCTCCAGAATAACTGCTGCTGTCTGCATTAGAGAAGGTTTTTGTTGAAGAAGCATAGTAGATGCAACACTGTGCAGCGCTGGCAGCACAGAAATACATGGCGCTGTCCACAGACTCTCTCAGCTTTGGAATGTGAAAAGTTGACAGCTTACTTCCTTCACCTGTCACTTTATAAATGTTTTCAAATGCATCTTCAACAGCTGTAAAGGTAAATCGTGCATAACCGAGTAGAATCATTTCATTTTTCCCCGGAGACTGCTTGTACCACTGTATCATATCCAATTTATTGTTTGAATGGTTGCAGTGTATTTGGATTTCCTCTCCTGGGGCCTTAATGAGGGCAGCTGGAGTCTGATGAACGCCAGATTTTGGGACTTCTGCAGAATAAAAGTTCAAAAAATAAAAGCGTTAGAGGTAACAAAAAACTTTAAATATTTTAAGAAGATTTTGTAAGTTTGAATTGAACATTACCTGTTAAACAGAACGACAGCGTTCCAAAATGGATGATGAGTCTGATCATGATCCTTACATTGATGAAAACGAAGGTGTGACGAATATGAACAGAGCTGCCTGAATGTAAAGGAAGAGGCGGGATCTACATTATGTGTGTCACTTCATCATCAATGCATTCTTCTGTGTGGGCTAACACAGGAAGAGATGGTTTTATTGCTGATATCACTGGTGATTTCCTGCCATGAACAGCAGCTAGATGCAGGTGCGCTCTTCCTTGCTGCTTATTTATGTGGCGTCATATCATGTAGGGTTTTTGTAAAAGCAAGACGTTAACTAGCTCACTGTGTGTACTAGCTGCACAGTAATAACTACCGCTGTCTTCAGATTTGAGTTTCTCCACTTCAAGCTGTGATTTTACTGACCCATCTCCACTAATTTTGAAAGATCCTTGGAATCCATCCTCAATGGTTGGGTTTCCATATAAAAGATGTCCAATCAGTTTAAGAGCAGAGTCACCCCTTGGCTTCTGGTACCACAATATTACGTTGTATGTACTCTCTGAATGGTTGCAGCTGATTCTTGTTTCACCATGAATACTTCCTAATATTGATGATGGAACCTGCTGAACTCTTGTGCACAATGAAGGACCTGTGGTGAAAGTGAAAAGCAATATAAAGTGAACCAAAGGAAAAATGCCAGTTGTGAGCAATAAGTTCAGTTTCAAACCTACACAAGCAGAGAAGCAGAAGAATGATCCTGGTGATGATTCTCATCATAATGTCTTTATGTTCCTCTTTGTATCTGCACTGAGTGAGAGGCTGAACACATGCTGTGGGTTACTTAAAGGGGAGGAGACAAAAATTATGATACCAAGAAGGTAAGCAACAGAATGTGCCAGTATTGAAGCAAGAAGGTTTCTGGCTTGACTCTCCTGGTCAGCTGGGGGTGTTTGCAGGTTCTTCCTGCAGCAGTGTAGATTTTTCTGTGTACCCTTAAATGGAATAAACCGCTTATGTGTAGTGTATATTCATTACACTGTCTATCAGTGCTCAAAACTCAAAAAATATTTGGCTGAGTGATAGTTCCCCCACTCTTTCTTATCAGTGTGTTATAAAGTATATAAATATAATGATATAGCAACCAACTGTTATTGTAATGTTATAGCAGTCGGCCAGATTGCTGTACACTTACTTCTCTCGTTTTCAAAGGCACTATTCCCTGAAAGCTGTTGATACTAACTCATCTAAAACGAATATCATGGAACTAAAGCAGGTTTAAATACCAGAAACAGAGAACCAAGAAATGGATGATGATGATGATGAGAGCTGAGTTCATGTTGATCTTCTTTAAAAATTACTCTTACACTGAGATATTTTCGGGAGCTGTTAAGCATGATGCTGTGCTGCAAAAGAGGCAAATCATTACTGCTACCATGCACAATTTTAATACTAGGTAGTTTCAATTAGGCCGTGTGTCTAGTTGTACAACACAATCCAAATAAATGTGGCCTTTGTTCACAGAAAATTCCCTTTTCAGGTACTTGTCTGCTTGTGACTATTCATAAAAAACTATCAAAAACATAAAGTAAAACTCAGATGTAGTATAATATTTTATTAAAGTTGCTGTGTTAAACATTGAAATAGATAAATTAGCTTGTAAACAAAGTGTAACTGCAATAAGACATTCTTATCTTAGATCATTAAAAAAGGAATGCTGAACCCTAACCAAGTCCTGACATCAGTAACAGGTACAGAGCTCCCCCTACAGACACTGATATCTTTAGTTTATCAGTGTGCTGTCTGTAGAGGGTATTTGTGCAGCTCTTTAATCCACCTGCATCACTGTGTTCACTCACAGAACAGAAATACACTCCACTGTCTCCAGGCACCAGCTTCTCCACTGTCAGAGATCCCGTCTGTTCATTGGTCTTTGTTGCTGGAAACTTTTCCTCACTGAAGCCACTTTCATATGTGTGAGTACTGTATGCAGTTGTAAAAACAATTTGCTTCATTCCCTTCCCTGGCAACTGCTGATACCAATACATCTGTCGATATGCAACCCCCTTAGTGTGGCTGCAGTTCATTGTGACAGACTGACCCTCGGTACTCCACAACAGGGGAGTCTGTGAGACATCGCTCCCACCAGTTAGACCTGAGAATTAAAAAGTCACATCATGTAACAAGACCTCCAACAACTTTTCTATATCTTAACTAAAAAAACAGCATAGCAGCTTTTACTGTAAAATAACAACTTGTAAAGTACCTCCGATACAGAGCAAAGCTGCAGAGAGTTTGATCAGAGCAGCTGTGATCATCACTGTGTTCTGAGAAAACTGAAATAGAAACCACAGTCAACTGTCAGCGGGTGTGATATATGCAGAGATACACGTGGGAGTGTCACATTACTGTGAGACAGTGTGTGTACGTACTTGAAGTTTATTTAAGTAGAGCAGATAATGGAAACTGGAATGGAAATTGCATGTAGGATTCTGTTCAGCTCTCTGCTGTGTCTGCATCACTGTGCTTGCTCACGACACAGAAATACAAGCCTCTGTCTTTTGGCTCCAGGTTCTTCACTAACAATGTCCCACTCCCAGGAACTGACTTGCTGGCCGAAAATTTCTCTGTGCTTAAATTTCCATAGTCATAGTCATCACCATTTTTGGCTATACTTATGAACACAATTAGTTCCAGAGTTTGTCCTGGTAGCTGTCTATACCAGCACATCTGGAAATAGACATCACCCTTTGTGTGGTTACAGTACATTGTTGCACTTCCACCCATCCTTTCCCCCAGTATGGGAGTCTGTTGGACATCACTTCCATCAGTACCACCTGTGTGTACAACAGTTAAAGTTAATCAAGTAAACTTTTTAACTCTTGCACTTGACAGTTGTCGCCTTCTGATAGCTGGAATATATAAATGCTGATCTTACAATATTTTACCCTCAACTAATGACAGGTTCATAAATGTTGTCACCTTATAAACTTTACCTTTAATCCAGAGCACAAATACCAACAGGCTGAGCAGACCGCATCCAATAACAGTCATGTTCTCTGTTGGTTTACTGTAGTTACAGAGATAAGAAGAATTTCAAACAGGTAGTACAATGTATGATGTTCTGTGATCCTATAAGTTGGTGTAAGAAAAAAAAAATCTGCTCACACGTCAAGTAAAATGCATAGATAAAAGCTGTACAGGAGCTCCCCCTACATACAGATCAGTCACATTGATTAGCTCAGTGGGCCAGGCTTGAAGTTCTGAGCTGAACAAAGCATTAAAATTGGCTTCAGAATCAGTCAGTTAACGAAGATAAAGAATTATGAAAAGTTTATGATGCTATCAGTTGAAATATTAAAATATCTGCTGTGAAGGCTGGTCTTTCATAAATATAAAACTGAAAGTTGCAAGAAATTGATGTCTTATTTTTAGTAATCAGACATGTATACTAGTTGGAGTACTTCAATTGTCATAATCAAGAAATGTTGAAACAAAATTATGTTTTCATAGCTGAATGTTAAGTTGATCTGACAGTTCGTTTTAGATGTGTTTTTTCCAAAATGGTTCAATATGTATGATAAGACACAGGCTAGGGTAATAACCATGTACTATTTCCCTGTAATCCCAGTCACTTTTGTACTGATACCAAAATTACTGGATCACTGTGTTGTTTGTGAGTGCTGAACACAGTACGGTCAGATAACTAACATTTGCATGGATGTGTTACATCAGCAGAACATAGTTAGACCTTGGTGTCGTAGCTTTGGGCTCAGCTTTTCACATCACTCTTGGGAAGTGATGAGTAAATTTGTCCCCAGGCTCTACAGCTGTGTTTTGAGTTTAAACTGCAGGCAGCAGTGCAGATCAGAAGTGTGAGACGGTTTAAAATTTGGAACATAAACAAATCATCAAATGAGAGGTTGTGTTTTGCACATTCTGTGAAGAGACTAGGGAATTTTATGATGCCGTGCAGCTCACTCTATCTGCCTTAAAGAGCTTCAAGATTTGTCCCTCAAAACAGAGGGACATATTTTACAGGACTTCCAACAACTCTAAAATAAAAGAAATACATTCTAGCATAACTACAAAGGTAACATAAGAGCGTATCTTGTGATTTGTAATGCAATGTAAGGTAATGAACTTCCAGTATAGCATCAGTGATCATTCTTGTGATCTGAGCAAACTGCAATAGAAACAACAGGTCTAACAGATATATGAAGAATTGTATTTGGCAGTTCCACAGTGTTGTGTGGCAGTATTTGAGGTTTCCCTACAGATGATGGGAACTTTGCCCAGAGGTTTTTGTTCAGCTCTCCTCTGTGTCTGTATCACTGTGTTGGCTCACAGCACAGAAATACCATCCTTTGTCTTCTGGCTTCAGGTTCTTTAATGTAAATGTCCCACTCTCAACAACAGGCTTGCTGGCTGAAAATTTATCTTTGTCAAAATTGCCATAGTCGTGCTCATCATCTTTTTTCCCAGTTGTTGCAAACACAATTAATGTCATTGTTTCTCCAGTCAGCTGTCTGAACCAGTACATATACCTATAGGTAAAACCCTTTGTGTGATTACACTGCATTGTTGCACTTTCACCGTCCCTTTCCCAAAGTGTGGGAGTCTGTTCAACATCACTTCCATCAGTCAGACCTGTGTGTAGAACATAAGTTACATAAGTGTATATATTACATCTTGCGGTTATCCTTTTTCCCAAATGCTGTCACATTTCTGGGATATCTACTGATCTTAGAGTATTTTACCTTTTGTCCAGAGCACAAACACCACCAAGCTGAGCAGACTGTGACTGATAATAGTCATGATCTACAGCTAAGAGTCTTGTACAGTTTTTAGTGTAGTTAGGCTAATATGAAGACTTACAGGGAGGCGTGTCCCTGCAGTGAGTGGCATCCACTCATCCTGTGGGTTAATGCAAAATACTCTTTCTGTCTGTTAAAGTGTAGC
>NW_005187471.1:3117804-3118848 GCF_000239375.1 Pundamilia nyererei
TAGTTGTAATATCACAAACTACCTACCTGCTATTACCAGTTTTAATTCACTTTTTATATAAATGAATAAATCAATATGTGTTTGTAAAATGTATAAATATGTGCTTGTGAGTAACTTCAACCTGAATTTCTTTTCTTACTGCGGCCCACCTGCAGTACCTTCACGGACCACCTGTGGGCACCGGCCCTCATGTTAGGAATCACTGATTTAGTTCCTTGGTTCTACTTCTTGTTAGGTTAGCAGTTCACAGTGTTCCTACTAGTCCTGTGCTTCTTGCTTGTCCTTGTGTTTCTCCAGTTTATCTCAAGTATGACTGTTTTTAGACTTTGCACAGTCCAACCGCTCATCTGGTTTGTTTGCCACACTAGCTACCTAGCATGTTTGCCATTAGTCTGGATTGAAGATTTCGATTTTGTAACTCTGCTGTAGCATTGATGTTGATTCATAGCACAGAAATACACTCCACTGTCTCCAGACACTAACTTCCAGATTCTCAGAGATACAGTCTGAGCAGTCTTTGTCTTTAATGCTGGACTTTTTCCTGGATTAAAGCTAGTTTATATTTATGACTGACCAATGCAGTTATGAAAAAATGCATCTGTTCACCTCATGCAGCTTTTGATAACAATACTTCTGAAGATATGAACTCTCAGCAGTTCTGGACACGTCACCCCCATCAGTGAGACCTGTGGTGTTAAAAATCAATCAAAAAGTTATCTTATATATATCTAAATGCAGACTCAGAGAACAACATGAAAATACTAAACAGCTGTGATCATTCATGTCGAAACTGAAATAGAAAACAGTGTGAGCGCTGAGAAGTCTGACATGACATACATATGAAGTGATGGAAATGTGGGAGTGTCACATTATTGTGAGACATGGTGTGGTTGTAATTGAGGTTGCAGACAATGGTTGCAGACAGAGGTTTTTGTTCAGCTCTCTGCTGTGTCTGTATCACTGTGTTGGCTCACAGCACAGAAATACCATCCTTTGTCTTCTGGCTTCAGGTTCTTTACTGTGAATGTCCCACTCTCAACAACA
>NW_005187471.1:3119176-3129579 GCF_000239375.1 Pundamilia nyererei
TGTCTGTATCACTGTGTTGGCTCACAGCACAGAAATACCATCCTTTGTCTTCTGGCTTCAGGTTCTTTACTGTGAATGTCCCACTCTCAACAACAGGCTTATTGGCAGAAAATTTATCTTTTTTGAAATTCCCATAGTCGTGCTCATCATCTTTTTTGCCTGTTGTTGCAAACACAATTAGTGTCATGGTTTCTCCAGGCAGCTGTCTGAACCAGTACATATAACGATAAGTAGCATCCTTTGTATGATTACACCACATTGTTGCACTTTCACCTTCCCTTTCCCACAGTAAGGGTGTCTGTTCAACATCACTTCCATCAGTCAGACCTGTGTGTATAACAGTACTAGTTACATAGGTGGACATTTAAACTCATGCAGTTGACAGCTTCATAAAGTTTGTTCATTTCTGACTGTTAGAATAATATTGGATTTTACCTTTAATCCACAGCACAAATACCAAAAAGCTGAGCAGACTGTGTCCAATAATAGTCATGTTCTAAAACTGAGAGTCACATTCATATACCAGTGTAGTTACACAGCTATAAAGAGTTGCAGGTAGGTGTGTCACTGTCACAGTGTGTGACATTCTGTGAAGTCGGTTGGTTGAGTTTGGTGACGTGAGAGTTGCTCAACTGAAGCAAGCGTCTCTTTAAAATTCTGGGGAATCAGGCTTTAACTGACCTGATACAACACATGTGCTCAGTTCTGATCTTGAACAACAATATGATAAGCACAATCCTTCTTAAAACAAACAGCTATCCAATTTAATTACATTTTTTTTCAGGTAAATCAGGAGAAAGTGTCAAAGTTCATTTTCATTGTTTCCTGTGTTGTTTTTTTATTTCACGTGTGTTGTTGGGGGACAGTTTCTATGTTTCTTGTCCAAAATTAATGCAGTGACATGTATGTAGATTTATGATTATTTTTTTCTGTTCATTTTGACTTACAGAGGAGTTTTATGATTGCATACCCATAGTTACTGCAGATATTGCTTAGTATGACTGTAAATCTGAACAATGAGCATTGAGCGCCCCCTACAGATAATTAAACACACTGATGTCTTCAGTTCATTGTGAAACCATAGTCTGGGTATTTGTGCAGCTCTTTAATCCACCTGCATCACTGTGTTTACTCACAGCACAGAAATACACTCCACTGTCTCCAGGCACCAGCTTCTCCACTGTCAGAGATCCAGTCTCATAACTGATCTTTGTTGCTGGAAACTTTTCCTCACTGAAGCCACTTTCATAAGTATGCTGAACTTTTGGAGCTGTGAAAACAATTTGCTTTATTTTCTGTCCTGGCAGCTGTTGATACCAATACATCTGAGAGTAATCAAAAGTCTTAGTGTGATTGCAGGTCATTGTGGCAGACTGACCCTCTGACTTCCATAGCAGAGGAGTCTGAGAGACATCACTCCCATCAGTTAGACCTGTAGGTGTGAAAAATCAAATTATGATACAGTGCCTCATGAACACCACGAAATTTTAGCATTAGATTAAAGCTGAAGACACAGGTTATCTAGTCTTCAGCATCACGAGGAAACATACCTCCAAACCAGAGCAAAGCTGCAGACAGTTTGATGAGAGCAGCTGTGAACATCATTGTGTTCTGATAACACTGTGAGACCAGACTCAGTCTTTTTCTGTGTTGGGAGGTGTGGTATGACAGCAGAGATGAGTCACAGGTGGGAATGTGTTTGAATATTTTTATCTTCTAACACCAGGTGCTTCACTGTAATAATACTACCTTATGTGTGACTGCATATTTAACAGTGTGAAGCAATATTTTCATCTAATTGATCACTTCTGCTGCAATTCTCTTTGCACTATTTAATCTTGTTCTGTGATTTTGTTAGTAACTGTGCCAGAAACATGTATGGGGAAAGCCATTTATATCTGGGAATGTTTGTGGTGTCTGAGGTCCCCCTACCGTTTATGTCATAGTAACAGTTGTGCACTGAGGTTTTTGTTCAGCTCTCTGCTTCGTCTGTATCACTGTGTTGGCTCACAGCACAGAAATACAATCCTTTGTCATTTGGCTGCAGGTTCTTCACTGTGAATGTCCCTTTATCAGCAGTTGGCTTGGTGACTGAGAATTTTTCTTTACTGAACTCTCCAAAGTCTTGATCATCATCTTTTTTGCCCCTTGTTGTGAACACAATTAGTTTCATTGTCTCTCCAGGCAGCTGTCTGTACCAGTACATCTGGAAATAGAGATCACCCTTTGTATGGTTGCAGCT
The DNA here is from genome assembly GCF_000239375.1 of Pundamilia nyererei. Taxonomy (NCBI): domain Eukaryota; kingdom Metazoa; phylum Chordata; class Actinopteri; order Cichliformes; family Cichlidae; genus Pundamilia; species Pundamilia nyererei. The sequence continues at coordinate 3,121,419 of NW_005187471.1, forward strand.
CATTGTTGCACTGTCACCCTGATATTTCCACAGTATGGGGGTCTGGGTAACATCACTCCCATCAACGTGACCTATGTATGTATAACAGTACAGAATGCCATATTGAACTCTGATTGCTCACATCCTTCAGCATCATATCAAAATATGATTAAAGTATATTTACTGCAGCATGACAAATGCAACTCTATATAAGTTTGAATGTTGATTTTGTTGCAACTTACCCAATTCCCACAGCAAGAAGACTGCCAATGTGAAGAGAACTTGTTTAATGATGATGACATCCATCTTTTGTTGCTCAGAAACTGAGCCACAGTCTCACACAGATTAAATGAAGAGCTGCTGATGGGAGTGTCTCTGCACTGTGAATTGTCAGTGATGTTGATAGCATAGTGGTACAGTGGGTCCCCCTTCAGGACATCCCAGTACATTAACTTTAATTCTTTTCAGTACCTTTGATTATGATCATGTGAATTATTTTCAATAGTTTAGGCAATCTAGGATCATTATTGTGCTCTTAGCTAAATAAAATTGAAGACCACAATCTACTGGTGTGAGTGACGGAGGTCTGACGTTACTGCAGACATATTTGAGTGCATCAGATTATAGTTAGACTGTGTGTGGTTGTACTTGAGGTTTCCCTACAGCAGAGCAGGTAATGGGAACTTTGCCCAGAGGTTTTTGTTCAGCTCTCTGCTCTGTTTGTATCATTGTGTTTACTCACAGCACAGAAATACCATCCTTGGTCTTTTGGCTCCAGTTTGTTCACTGTGAATGTCCCAGTCTCAGCAACAGTCTTGCTGGCTGAAAATTTCTCTGTGTCGAAATCTCCATAGTCATGCTCATTATCTTTTTTGCCCGTTGTTGCAAACACAATTAGTGTCATGGTTTCTCCAGGTAGCTGTCTGAACCAGTACATCCAGAGATAGTCACTACCCTTCGTGTGATTACACTGCATTGTTGCACTTTTACCCTCCCTGTCCCACAGACTGAGTGTCTGCTGGACATCACTTCCATCAGCACCACCTGTGTGTAGAGGAGTGAAAGTTAAAGAAGTAAACATTTTAACTCTTGCAGAAGACAGTTTCCCAGAATGTTAGATTTCTAGAATATGCATGATAGCCTTACACTACTGTACCTTTTATCCAGAGCACAGATACCAACAAGCTGAGCAGACTGTGTCTGGTGATAGCCATGTTCTAAAACTAAGAGTGTCTTTATTCTGTCAGTGTAGTTACACTGATATGAAGAGTTACAGGTAGGTGTGTCACTGCAGTGTGCCACATTGATCATGTGGGCTGATTTGCCAATAATTAATATATTTTTTATCAATATAAATTAAAACAGTGTAATCAGTAAATCTTTGAATGTGGTTGGTGCAGGTGGTTGTCACTCTTCTCTGAGAGATGCAACAAGTTAATTGTAGTTGTTATGTTTCATTTTAATATTCAGACTATGTTAGGAATATATCAAAGAATACAGTACACAAACCAAAAAGAATGTAATTTAAATGCAAAAATACTCTAATCTCTTTAACAGTAATCTGTTTAATTTGCAGAGGTTTTTGTTGAACTCTCTGCTGTGTCTCTATTTCGACAGTATGGGGTCTGTCTGTCATCATTCCCATCAACACAACCTGCGTGTGTATAACAGTGCAGAATTCCATGTTGTCCCAGCTTCACACAGATTAAATAAAGACCTGCTGGTGAGTGTGTCCCTGCACTGTGAATTGTCAGTAACTATGTTGGTGTGGTGGTATTGTGGATCCCCCTTTGGTACATCCCAGTATATTTGATCTCATCATGCAATACGATTGGTTATCTATTTTTTCTTTTCAAAATCACAGACACACATTAGTGCTTAAAGATGTAAAGATTAACACTTACTATCACAATTTAGTAATAATGTAGTAACAGTAGACTAACTATGTGGAAACAAGAAGGAAATATTGAAGTCTGTGAAGTTTTTATACATATAAATTGTTCTAATTGAATAAATAAATACAATGAATGCACATTAACAGGCTTCTATATATTTCACATATGGCTCAAATGCCATTGTAAAAGCTTGAACCATCAGATTCCCCAGCTTCCCTAATAAATTTTTATTATCTTACATCTAGTCCAATATACATTAAAAAAGAAAAATGAAGACTGTTTAAAACATAAGATGAGAAAACGCTGACACTTCTGTGAAAGTGGGTGAGAACAGACACTATGGCATTATAGAAGAACAGCTAATTTTATTAGTAGGTAATAGGCATACTGGAGAAATTGCAAGCAAGAGTATAAGTAGCCCTTTTGTTATTTCCTTAAAAGGTGTCTTCTGCAGCTCCTTCAAGTACAGTTAGTTTGGGAAGTATCTTAGAATTTTTTTTGAAGATGTCTGCAGGAGTTTGTGAGTATTTCATGATTGTAAAACTTGCAATAGTTGATTTTCATACATGCTCTGAATTCAACAACAAACTGCTTCAAAGGCCAGTTTGGACATTTAAATTAAGTCATGACAACAGTTTACATGAGCAAAACTCTACTCTTACTTTACTCTCCTTGAAATCACTGTCAGAGACTTTATGCTTTGACTGCTGTCGCGCAGGTTTATCCAGCAGAGGTCACCCTGAGATCTGTTGAGCTGAATCCTGCAGACTGTACACATGTACAGACTTCACTGAGCTGAAGCTCAGACAAGGTGAGTATAACTGTCAGGATGCCGTCAAACAGTGCCAATAAATGGATCTGAAGTATTAGCTGGAGAGGAAGAAGAAATAATATTGTGGAAATTCTGTTCATTTTTCATAGAATCTACACATCTGTTGTGCCTCTTTGTTTCTTTTAAGAAGTATACATATAATGAAGAATCAGCATACCCTTTGCCTGATATAATTTCTAATAGTTTTTTGTGGGGTTTTTTTTTTTTTTTTTGGATGAAGTGTAACAGATGTACCGGTTGCAATAATACTGTAATAAATACTGTAATACAACTTCAGTACCCACACAAAATAAATGTGCTGCTTCTAATGTATGATAGATTAACTGAATTGAATCGATGATGTCTTCGTCACTATTTTTGCATCTCTGAATACAAAACATGAGTTTGTACCACAAGGGGTCATGCAGCATAACTAAGATTTCGTTTACAGTGATGTGCAGAAGTCTAAGACCACCCCTCCGTTTGCATTTTTGTTGTCTTGAACAATAGTTCCCAGTTCTTTTCTAGTTTGTTGAACATTGGCTCAACTTTGGCTGCTTTCTCTCATTACTTATTTTCAGTCTAGTCCTTGTACCTGTCTTTGTCCTGGTTCAGAGGAATTATTTTGGTTTTCCCAAAAAGACTGATTCTGTTCATCTGGACGTAGCGTTCTCAGTGGGAGAAACATGATTGAGCCTCCTTCAAGATGTTTTTGTTTTTGTTTCTACTTAACACCACTAAACACCTGAGTCATTCATGCACAAAAAGGTACCTAACTCAAGGGATGAATGAAACAATTTTAGATAGTAATAAATGTATAAAGATACAATCAGACTGTTAAAAAGCATAGAATTTCCCCAGTGTGGAAAATCTATCTTATCTCTTTATATGATTTCTCATTGAAACTGTGTGTTGGAGATCTTGTCAAAATTGAAAGAATGAAGAACATAGAAAACGTGAAACGTGATAGATTTTAGTCTGCTTTTCATCACCATTTGGAGCACATACTATTGGAAACAGATTCATTTTTCAGCATTAACAACCCAACAATCCCAAACACGCTGCCACACTTTTTAGAATAATTTTTGCTTCGTAATTTTAGTGCTCTTGCTGCAATGAGGGATGAGAAAGATAATTTTACTCCCATATTAGCTTCTCTTCATTGGCTCAGTGTTAAATCCTGAATATAATTTGAAATTCTTTTCTTCACATATAAGGTGAAGGAAAAATCAAGCCTGTCATATCTTAAAGGGGTCCTAGTTCCATATTGTCCCCAGAGCACTTTGCTAGGCTTTCCCTCCCTAAGCCTGGCTCTGCTCTATGTTTGCATGTTTCAATAAATGTCTGCACCTATTTCCCATTTTCTTAGGAAAATATAAAGAAGGGTGCCTCAAGAGTTTTGCAGAGTCCCTGCTTGGAACTGAACATGAGGATGCAGCATCTTGTTTGTGTTTTTGCTGAAGTGAGTTAGCGTCTGTTTTTTATTATTTTTATTTCACCTTTAGTTTTATGTAACAAACATTATCCTATGAGTTACCTCTCTTGGTAAATGTGATAGAAAAAACAATAATAATGCATATTCATAGTGTTCTAGGAAACTTTCTTATTGTCATTTCTTTGTTACCTGAAAAATATTTGTACACAAACAAAACACACAAAAACAAAAATACATTGTCAGTGTGAGACTCTGCAGTTTGAATACTTTTGTTACAGGATGTTTTCGTTTGAGCTCTCTACAGCCATTATAAAAATGACCAAAATAACTATACTTTAGATTGCATAGTTCTCTCTTTTAATTGAATCTTCAAATACAGTTGATTATTAAGTTATTGTATAGTTTTTGGAATGCATTATCTTTGCTCTGTTATTCTAAAATCATAAATATTTACATTTAAATTATGAAAGATATGGAAAATTTCCACCTATAAAGATCAAGGTTTCCCAAAGGAGCTATAATTATCTTGCACGTGTTTATAGCTCCATATTTCCATTGCTGCCTCACAGATGTTATTTTCTGTTTATCTGACAGGAGCAACCGCAAACATGTTTTTAAAGGAAGCAAATGAGGAAAGTAGAACACATTCTTCATCTCACCGGGGCACTGACAAGAAAAACAAGATGTAGTGAACGGTTTAGACAAAAGCGATTGTGTAACTGCTTTCACTCAAACACCCTCAGTGGGGGGTTTTTTTCATTGCTTAAGCATGCATTCAAAAAATAGTTGCCATTTGACAGCAGCACAATTAACTTTACATTTCTTATCTGCTCCAACTAAAAAGATTCAAATAGAAATATCTGTTCCACATCAGACTTAAGAGCTGTTGTAGGTGTTGTAATTTTATTGCTTTGGTTAACACAGAAATGGAAGTTTTTCCATCTGTTTGCTCATTAATGTGCAGAGCGGGGAGTTGATGCAAAGCTGCAGGTGCACACTGTGAGCCGGAGGTTGTGGTAAAGTGGAAGGTTGCACCTCCGTCGTTTCTCAGCACAGAAAGCGAGCTGCAGGCTGCTCTGTGACCACATCCTCTCCTCTGCTGTTGCACTTTACTCCTCTGCAGGGTTTCATGCCCTGGTTTGACTTTTTTGCTTTGACCTTCTTTAGTACACAGATGACTGTTGTTACGTGTACACTCACATTCTTATAGTTTCCTACTGACAGCTTTTTACATAAAGAGAATGTAAAATGTAATAAAACTGACTTATATGTGCAAAGTGAAAACAGAAACAATGAAAAACAGCCTACTTTAAAAAGGTCATTATGTATTTAAAATAGCAACGTTTCTCAGAAAATGTACATCACCTTTCAATTTCTATGTTTATGACCAAAAATGAACCAACTTCTGAAGCTTTTCTGAGTTGAGATGCTTCAGTATTATGTAGGAAGAAAAGGAACTGACTTCTCTGAAAACAGTCATGATCGGCAAACAGGAAAGAATGCATTTTATCGCTGGAAAAAATCTTGTTCTGTGTGAGGTGAGATGTGGGTGCAGAGAGGGGGAAAAGGCAAAGTCAAAAGGAAAGAAATGACTGAAAAGATCCTCTCATAAATGTTTATTGATATGAAAATGAAGCATTAAGTGGAAATTGTTCAGCAAGAATACAGCCAGTGTTTCATAAACACAATAAAACAAAACTAAAATTAGCCAAACTTACTTTCATGCATTAGCTTTAATACTATATGAAGATTTAACTTTTGCATAGACCTGCAGCACACAAAGTTGTGGCAATAAAATCAGCATCTTTTATAATTTTTATTTACAAAAAACATAAATGATCCAAGTCCCAAATCTTTGGTCAGTCCACAGCTCAGCTCTTATTTTTTACGTTTTCCTGGTGAACTCTGTAACACACATAAAGGATAATCTGTGTTAATGCCAAGCAAACAGTTGTATTTGCTTTTATTTTTGTTGTTTTTATTTTTTTAAGGACAATGTAATTGGAGTTCATGTTCAACAAACCTGCAGCCTCCACACCAAAAATCCAACAAAGGCTCCATAGAGGCAGCTCTTGAAGATAAAAACGGCGTAGGAGAGTTTGGCTTTATTTGTGATCATCAAATATTTCTCTGTTAAAAAATGAGAAAATGAAGAAAAAGAGGAAATGTTCAGTGTACTATGTGGAGGCAGTTTTCAGTTGAGATTTTGTTTAGACTTTAGCAGCAAATTCAAGTTTTTACAGTTTCTTACATACACTGCTTCCAGTTTTGTGCCTGTGATGATGATTTGAACTGTAATAAAACCACAAAATATGTATTTACCTCTTCCCATGCCTCTATCTTCTTTATCTAATGGAGGAATAAAATTAATTAGAAAAGAATACATTTATTTCCCTTGTCATCAATTATGGATCATTTTGTGCTCCTAAACTTACCTTCAATACCAGATATTTCACCAAAATGTTTGGTGGTGCCCGTTCCATTGTAGAAACTGACAATGCAGGAAAAGTTTTTTCCCTTCGTGAACCAATCTTTAGCAGAAACTCTCAACCTGCTTGTAATTCTATAGGATACAGAGGGGGTTTCAATGCGCTCTGCAGCTTCATCTGTCGCCACACCATCAGTGATGTTCTTTCCATCGATTTGCCAGAAAACTTTAACATGGTCAGGGTAGAACTCAGTGGCCACACAGACAAGGGTCTTCTTCCTTTTCTTGTCTTTCTTGTTTTTGCACTCATTGACTGAGGGTGCCAGTACTGTTACGTTTGGTTTAATGGGATCTTGCTCTGCAAGAACAAAGACAAAGAAAAATCAAAATGATATACATATGACATAAAATTGCCTTTAGATCTACAAAGAAATCAATCAACATTTATGTACCTGGGAATTCTCTACAACAGTCAGACATAAATGTTAATGCATTGAAAATACAGTAGAACTTTTCAGTACTCATTAATGCAGAGGATGAGTTCAGGTATTTATTGTTATTGCAGTGATCTTACCAAGAACTGTTAGTTTGGTGCCCTCTCCAAAATAAGCAGGATAATTGCCAGAGCACACTGCTGCCTGGTGTGTTAAAAACTGACTACTACAATCATTCATTTTAAAATTTTGTTCACGATCAGGCCAGGACATATAAAGTCAACTATCACAACTATAACAACCACAATGAACATTTACATTGCATTTGCATCCACAGTTTAAGGTTTTTTTCTTTCTTTTCATTTCATTTAATCTAGTGCAACTAACAAAATATTATTTTCCAAATGAGACAGTGTTGCCACTTATACATTTTTTTGTGCAAATGCCAAATTTTACAACTTTATGATAACTTATGAGCACGATATTTGATTAAGTATAACAAACTCTTGTGCTCAAACAACTGTTGCATCTCAATTGCCATCTTTATCTTTTTTTTTTATATCTTGTTATATAAATTTTAGACTCCTTTACTCAATACAGCAATCACTGAACAAGACAATAATGCATTTATTTACTCAGCAATAACTTTTCAGATTTAGACTACATGATAATAAAAACATGATTTTTTTTTGTAAATAACATTTTCTTACCCAGTACTGTGAGTTTGGTGCCACTGCCAAAGTAAGCAGGTTCATAGTTGTTCACACTGATAAACTGTTGCATAAAAAACTGCTCAAGCTTTCAGCACTGACAGCTGCAGACCTTATTTTTTGTGCTTTTAAAGATAGATTTAATTTGTGGCAACACACAAATTCAGATAAAATGTATAAATTAACTAAGTAAAATCCCTTTTTGATTATATCATACTACTAAATAATTATCACTTAAAAGATTTTACACAAATACTGTACCAGACTTGTCTTCTTTGCTTTCAAAACAAAAACCTTTTGTTATGTATTTCATGTACTAGGTTTGTATCTTCCAAATAACTTTTATAGTCTTACCTAAAACAGTGAGTTTAGTTCCAGCTCCAAAATAAGCTTCTGACTGGGAACTCACAGTATTTCACAGAGCTGATAAGAACTGAGTGTGAGAACAATATTCTGGGCGCAGAGCCAA
>NW_005187471.1:3130061-3131642 GCF_000239375.1 Pundamilia nyererei
ACCAGAGTCACAGTGCACCTGATCAGTGCTCAAAACAGCTCAACACATGCTGCTTCTGCTTTGTTTCTTAATTCTTTGCTTGCTTTTAATGAACTAAATGTTACTTTTCTTTAATTTAAAAGTCCCACATATGCTGCACTGCTCTTTTAAGTTTTTTATAAGTGTAATATAACGGGCAACATTCAGGCAACACTTATTCTTTAATTGGTTTTAATTTGAAACATTTATGAGAATAAATTTTGATTCGTCACTTACCAAGAACAGTCAGTTTTGTTCCCTGCCCGAAATAAGCTTCATACTGACACAGCATTTAAACCTCAGAGCAAAAAGCCCTGAGCTGAGACTACGGAGAACTCAAACATATTAAGCTTGTTCAAAAAAGACTCCACTCCAGGGATAACTAAAATAACATGTTTGGATTCATGTATCCAAGACCTTACTGCAGACATACATATACTCATGTATAGTTTTTATTTCTTACCTAAAATGGTTAATTTTGTTCCTCCACCAAAGTAAGCCTCTGCACCAGTACCAGTGTCACAGTGAAGTTAATTAGTGCTCAAAACAGCCCAACGTGCTGTTTCTACTTTGCATCTTCATTTCATTTAATCTTCTTCATAAAAACTAATGAAGTTTCCTTTTACTTTTCTTTAAAGTAAAAGTCTACATATATTTTTACAGGTTTAAATGCCAAACACCTTACTGTAACACTTTTTTTAGCTTTAACTGCTTTTGCTTTGACAGGTTTATGAGAATAAATTTTGATTCGTCACTTACCAAGAACAGTCAGTTTTGTTCCCTGCCCGAAATAAGCTTCGTTCTGACACAGCATTTAAACCTCAGAGCAAAAAGCCCTGAGCTGAGACTACAGAGAACTCAAATACAGTTTGTTCAATAATGACTCCAGTTGGGAATTTTAACATCTATTTGGATTAATGTCACCAAGACCTTACTGCAGACATACATATACTCATGTATAGTTTTTGTTTCTTACCTAAAACAGTTAATTTTGTTCCTGCACCAAAGTAAGCCACTGAACCAGCACCAGAGTCACAGTGAAGTTAATTAGTGCTCAAAACAGCCCAACATGCTGTTTCTACTTTGCATCTTCATTTTTTTGGTCTCTTCATAAAAAATAGTAAAGTTTCCTTTTCTTTTTACTTTTCTTTAAATTAAAAACTCTAAATGTGCTTGACTGGTGGCGTTTTTTTGTTGTTGTTTTTACCAGTTTAAAAGCCAAACACCTTACTGAAACACTTTTGTCAGCTTTAACTAGTTTAACTATGTTTATGAAAAGACATTTAGATTTTTCACTTACCAAGAACAGTCAGTTTTGTTCCCTGGCCGAAATAAGCTTCATAATTGGCACAGTGTTTAAGCTTCTGAACAAAAAGCACTGAGCTCAGACTATAACGAGTCCAAGTACAGTAAGTTTGTTACCAAGCTGCTCATGTAAGAAAGTTTTTTATATTAGTTATTCCTCTGGCCCAAATCTTATTACAAACATTATGTGTCATTTTTCTTTCTTACCTAAAACAGTTAATTTTGTTCCTCCACCGAAGAAAGCTTCATAACCACCAG
>NW_005187471.1:3141827-3143879 GCF_000239375.1 Pundamilia nyererei
TACTTCTGCCCCCAAGTGGCAACAAAAATCTGTCATATACAGCTACAAGGATCCCTTGGATCTTTTGGATCCTGTTGGTTGTGGGTTGGAAAGTCCTTGGACCTCTTTATTATTGATCAAGTCATTCCTGGGCAGTTTTTATGGTGTGATGCATTATTCTGATGGGAGAGACCACTGCTGTCCCGGAGTGCCAGGTGGGTGTCTCAAACAACGTGTAGCTACATGCCAACTAAACAAAACAACCAAAACAAATCCCAAGAGACAAAGTTTCTCTCCACTGTAAAAAGAGAAGGTCAAGTTTTTTCACCTCGCCTATCAGTCATTATAATGTTTATAAAGAAGTATATATATTTCTATAACTCATTAATGTGTGTGAATCCTTTTTCTTCTCTAATTTCTGTTTCTTCATTGCTTTGCCATTAAATATATTTTATTATGTAGGAATTCCTACATAATAAAATCATCTGTGCTACAGGACTAATATGATACACAAGATTTACTCTTCATGATATTCTACCATTCAGCTTGATAGTACCTGTGTCATTTAAATGTAATCCTCTAAGTGTAATGCATGATTAACCCTGTAGAGGTCAGTGTAAAGTTGATATAGTTTTATCATGCCAGGCTGTACACAGAGCCAAAATATTTAATAAGGTGCTGGTTTGAGCACAGACTGACTCAGATGATGCTGAAAAGGGTAATATTGTATAAGCCTCACATTGCTAATGCACCTGTTCTCTTATCTGAAAAGATCAGCTTTATGAGGTTTGCAGAAACAAAGTGTGGAGAGGTAGTTTTTGTACCCTTTGAGAAGTATCTGAATTCATGAATGTTTTTCTTTTCAAGATATATTTCAAAGTTCAAAGTGTTTTAATGCAAGTTGTATATCTTTTTCGCCTCTAAAACAAAATTCTGGTCAGAGTTTGACACTTTAATCCACTCTCAGATCTTCCTTCTTTTCTCTTCGGGTTGTTGTTTAGCTGCAGAGGCTTTCTGAGCCATTGTGCTCTTCTAGAGACACAGTAATAAACAGCTGAGTCTCCAGCCACAACTGAGTGTATCTGCAGAGAGGACCTCAGGAGGGAAGGCCGGGACATACTGTACTTGGATTTGTTGAAAGGAGCTTCAGTGTCCCACACTTTCTCACCAAGAGAATAGGTTATTAGCTCTATTTTCCCACTCTTGCTTTGTCTGTACCAAAACATGTAGGAATTATCCTCATCTTGACTACAGGACAAAGTTGCAGACTGATCTCCAATGTGACTGTTTATAAATGGATCCTGTTTGATTCTTACACTGAAGGAGAAATCTGGAAAACAAGATGAAAGGCAACAAGTGAGCATGCAAATTCTTCAGCACAGAAAAATATTTATCTCTAAATTTAAAGTACTTACTGGAGAAGATTAGTACTGCAACCAAAAAAGCGTACATCATGATCATTATTATACACTTAGGGGGAAAAAGTAAGAACCATTACAGTTAGAACCATTTAGTCTGCTGTTGGGCTGAAGAGCTGCATGTGTCATTCACTGTCTTCTGCAATCAAAGCTTCTAAAATGAGTTCAGATCATCCTCCTCTTATTTTACCACAAAGCCTTCACTCACTTTCACATTTCATAGGTTCTTACAGCTTTCTCTGCAGTTCAGCAGTCTCCTAGTGGACACTGAATAGCAACTGCAGAGCAGGGTTCTTGTTATAGGGCTTATGGTCGATAATGCTCCAACACAATTAGAATTTTATAACATAAAAAAGCATGATCGATTCAGAAATTTAATCAGTGCTTCTCAAATTTTTGATGTACATTTCAAATTTTACTTTTCCAACTTTAAAGAAGAAACTGGACACAGTCTTTGGAGATTTGTGTAGTAATTTATGCAGCATGTGGCGTTTTCACTCAGGTCCATAAGATCCAGTTATGAAGACAAAGCTGAAGTCACAGAGATCCATAATCAAGAAGCAACCAAAGACCTGACAGAGCATCTCAGGGGAGGAAAAGCAGCATTTGGAGATGTCCATGAAAAAGATTTTCAACAAATGTTTTAAAAATAGTT
>NW_005187471.1:3144491-3146897 GCF_000239375.1 Pundamilia nyererei
GTTTGTGTATTTCCTTTGTAGTCAAATTTTTTATATTCATATTTAATTTTTTTAAATTTTACAATTGGGTTGATTTTTGTTTTTTTTTTCTTGGGTTTATTTCTTTTTTTCGAGCAATTCATTTATTTGTCTAATTGACTGAAACTTTTTTTCTAATAACAGGGATCTCAGGAGTAGACACTTCGTTGAGCTGGTGGACTCACAGTCAGTTAAATCACATCTAAAGTCTAAATAAATAAATAAAAGGCTGGTTGTGATATTTGACTAAACTGTCAAAAAAATTAAATACATTTCTTGTAGATGTTTTTCAAAATGTATTTTTTTGTAGATAGCTTTGTAAGTTGAGAATATTGTTTTAGTTTTTTCTATTTTCCCGTTTTTCATTAGCTAGAATTTCATTTTCATACATATTTTTAGTTAATTTAGTTCATCTTTATTCATTCTAACTGATGGTGCTGACGGGTTAAAGAGAGCTGGTGAAATGGGGTTGAGTGTTAAAAGGAGCTGTTAAAAAACCCCAACCAGAAGAAAACAAAGCAACGTAAGACAACACGTGTATACAAACGCATCAAATTGTTTGTCTTTTTGTTGACACCAACATTTTGACCCAGCGCTTGCCTCTGATGGACACACCCAGCGGTCACCTGTACGTGGCTGCAGGAGGCGTGGCTGCATGAATGTCCTGTAGCTGCTGCAGGGTTTGACCTAATTAGAGCCCACGTTTTTTTCATTTCTTTTAAATTAAGTCTTTTAAATTAAGTTCTGCATTGGTTTATGCCTCTCAGTTGCCTAATTTCTAACCCCTTACCTACTAGAATATATCCAGTATCATAAACAGGCCTAATATTCTGTACTGCATTTCTAAAGCCGAGAGTTTAGTAATTTCTCCTTAGAAGGGTTGCGTGGAGGATCCTTCCCAGTCCCCTTTCCTGCAGCTTTTCTCACACACCAACATCCACCTGCGGACTGGAAGTTTTCTGAAAGGCTACTTATTTCCGGAAAGCTAATGCTGTTTTATTTTCTTACCAAGGTAAGCCCCCATTTACTTTGGTAACATGTAGTAGTCGTTGTTCATCAGGTGTTTAATGCTAAGGTAACATTTAGCCCTGATAATTTCAGCTTGCTAATGCTTTTGGTTTTTGTGTACAGCAAAGTAGTTAAATGTCATTCTAAAGAAAGTCGGGAAAAGCCGAAGAATCTGAAGTTCTTCAGTAGCACAACAACTTTGAATCAAGCTTTGTATTTCCTTCTTCCTGTCATCTTACATTCCTCTCTCCTACTTGAGATTTCCTCTTCACATACAATTGTACTGACAATACTATATTTACATAACATTTTAAAAATGTAACTATTTATTGATCAATATTTCATGTTAATTTCAGTTATTTCTGAAAAAGATTCACTTATTTCAGAAATAACCTTTGACCCCAACGACCTCATTACTTAGGTTGTTGATTAGCTGCATGGCTCTATGTCAGCTGAATTTTTAACATACTGCAGGTACAAATTGATTTTGGATGGGCTTCATTTTTGTTGCTTATTAAGACCTTTATTGCCCTACTTTAGAGTGGGCATCTTACAAAGATCGCACCTGAGTGATGCACGGAAATGTTCTGTTCTGTGAACTGAGCAGTTTGTGACCTTAGCTTGGGAGGAGTTGGTCTAACAATAACCAGAAGAACCTAAATAAAACAAACAGAATTAGTTCAACGAAGAACATGCATGGTTTGGAACAGCCAAATCATATAGTGCTGAATGTGCCTTGAAATGCTCTGGGATGACCTGAAGAGGGCTGTTGAATCAAGAAAACCCCAAATTGTTGATTAGTGAAGTAAATTTGTTTGCAGTCGTAGTCAAAACCTATTCCTCACTACCATGTAAATCTAATAAGCAGTTAGAAGAATGCACTGGACCGTTTTGCTGTTATAAGAGGCTGCACTAAATTCAGTGGTTCTTTTTCTTTCTTTCTTTTCTTTTTTCCCCCTTCTGGCCTGCATGTTTGAATGAGGAAGAAAGTACAGTGTCAGTCATCAATAGTTATCCAGGACTGCAAATCTGTAATGTGGCACAGATTGTTGTTCGTTCATTCTGGTGTTCACTCTTTCCATCATCTCTGGGTTTAAACAGCAAAAGATACATAAGCTATGCTGCGGTGTGTTTGTAATTATCAGATAAACTTATTAGTCAAAGTTAACTTTTTCTCTTTATTTCATTACATGCAGTAACAAACATTAGAACTAAGATATGGAAAAATTCTGTCCCCTTGGTTTGTTCTGCTACTCTAAGAATATGACTTCATGTGCACATCTATAACACCCCACTTGCAGAAAATGCTGAGGGTTTTTAGTGAGGGAGCAGCATTAAACCACATCACTGTGTGCTGGCAGCGCAGAAATAAACAGCCGA
>NW_005187471.1:3149038-3150654 GCF_000239375.1 Pundamilia nyererei
TTGCAGAAAATGCTGAGGGTTTTTAGTGAGGGAGCAGCATTAAACCACATCACTGTGTGCTGGCAGCGCAGAAATAAACAGCCGAGTGCGACACGTCTGTGTTTTTTATTGTCAGAGTTCCTTCTACTGTGCTGCTCCTTGCGACGGTAAATTGTTTTTCAAATTCACCCTCATAACTTTGGGACTGTTGATAATATCCAGACCCAATGAGGGTCATGGATGTATTCTCCTTTCTTTGCTGATACCAGAGCATTATTAGAAGGGAGCTATCGTTATGCTTGCAGTTTATCTGGATCTCTTGATTCTTATCCACTATCTGTGGAGGAGACTGCTGAAATATAACTGCGCTCGCCTGACCTGCAAAGAGAACAAAAAACAGTTTACAATGAGTCGGTACAGTATTCAAATTTGTACATTTTGTATTTAATTTAGTTGAAATTTAAGATCTTACATGAAAACCAGATGAGGAGGAGAACAGTTGAAGACATAGTTAAGCACTGATGGGAGAATGGTTGGTTGCTCATAAAAAGGCTCAGTGTAAAGAGGGAGGAGGGTTTGTTTAGTGAGTATCTGCTGCTTATCTCACCACTAAACTCCCATTGTAAAGGGCTTATGCCATGTGCTGTGCTTCCATCTATTGGCAGGATTTATTTAAAACACCTAGCATCATCACAAGCGGGTTAGTCTGAGGAAAATATCCATGTGTAAGAGCATTATTTTGGGGAAAAAATGCAGATAGTGTTTTAATATTTTAGAAAACATTCTCTTACCTTTTTATTTACTTAACAAACTTGATGGTAAAAATTGCTGTTATTATCTTCTCCACAGTGTGGTTTCCCCCCACCCCCTCAAGTCGATTATTTATGCTTGAGTCAGATGTTTTTGTCATGCTTCTGAGGTCTGCCACAGTACCGTGTAGCCTTGCAGCGCAGAGATAAACAGCCTCATCTTTTTCCTGAATACTGGTTATTGTCAGAGACCACTGCTTGTCATTTTTCTCTGCCTGAAAACCAGATTTGAATCCCTCTTCGAACTGTGAAATTCCAGCTACAGTAGCCACAATTAGCTGGAAACTTTTTCCTCTAGGCTGTTTATACCAGTACAGATATTGATAGTCTGTGTCATTCTGGTAGCAGTGCATCTTTACCAAGCCATTGGAAGGGTTAGAGATGTAATGGGGCCACTGAGTGATCAGAACAGATTCAGAAACACCTGAAACACAGTAAGCAGAAATATATCTTTTATCATCTATATGGTAATAATATTTACATTCATTGAATGGACTTAATACAGGTAAAAAGAAAAGGCAAGGAAAGTGTGAACATTTATAGTATGTTTTTGTCTTTGTGTTGATAAACTTTACCTGCTGCTGAGATAATCAAGAAAGTCAGGGTGGTGATGCAAGGAGTCATTTTGTTTTTAGAACAGGAAATTGAATGGGTGGAAATTCAGCAGAGCCAACACTGTAGGTAGATCTCTGTGGAGGAAATGACATCAGAATCTGAGCAAAGACAGAAAGATTGTGTGAAGGCAGACTTTAGAACTGTCACGCCTCCTTTATCAATCATGCAGGTGTGGCTTTGATGCTGTGTGCCACCAGCTTTTTGTAAAGCAGG
>NW_005187471.1:3151238-3152452 GCF_000239375.1 Pundamilia nyererei
CAATGAAGACACTCTGACATTACATGTTTCTTTATTGTACACGTGTGTTAAGAAGAGGGAGGAGCTATCTTAGCATTTTCATGGGTTGTCACTGCTCTCTGCTGTTCAGTCGTTTTATTTAGACAAAGTCTTGTGTGACACACGGACAGCAGCGAGAGGAAAAGGGAAGGTTTACAACATGGTTTGGAGTGAGTAGCACTAACGCAAAGACAGGAGGCTGAGCTGGAGGTGACAGAGTTGAAAATGTTAAGGTTTTCATTGGGAGTGACCAGAATGGACAAAATCAGATACGAGTACATCAGAGGGATAGCTCAGGTTGAGTGATTGGGGGATTTTTAATGTTGATGTTTAATATTGGAGCTATCACGCAGCAAGAAGATCACAGAGAATATTTATGGATGTAGTGAAGGAGGCAGAGGGTTGTGTGACAGAAGAGAATGCTAGAGAAGACTACATTTTATCAAGGCTAACTGAAAAGGTTGCCTGAATAGTCAGAGGGGGTTTCACTGAAGAGCTAGAAGCTCTTTCTGTTTGATAGGAATAGGACATTACTCTAGAATTATAATTGTGATTGCAAATAAAATCATCCTCATTCTGTTTCATTTTTATTGGCTGTCTGACTCTTAGCCTGATCTCTGGTTTTAAAAAGCAACAAATGTAAAAGTTAGGCTTATTCTTCAAACTGACCCTCATATTTTGGGGACTGTTCACATCCATAGCAGTTATAAACACATTCTCCTTTCTTTGCTGATACCAGAGCATCATTACAAGGGATGCATCATTATGCTTGCAGTTTATTTGGAGATGAAACTTTTTTTCATTCACTATCTTGGGGAGATTTGTGAAACATAACAGTGCTCACCTGACCTGCAGAAAGAACCTGGAGTCTCTTTTCCTTTAAAAGAGGAAATTAAATGGGTAGAAATATAAACAGAGCCAACAATGCAGGAAATGACATCCTAATCTGAGCAGTGATAAAAGGACCAAAGTGAGAGAAACTGTGTGAAGGCAGACTTTAGAACTGTCACGCCTCCTTTATCAATCATGCAGGTGTGGCTTTGATGCTGTGTGCCACCAGCTTTTTGTAAAGCAGGCAGAGGAGTTGAAACACTGTGTCGACTTGCAGCACAGAAGTATTGTGCTGTGTCTGCTGGATTAACATTGGAGATTTCAAGCTGAGCTTTGGCCGTTGCATGGCCTGTTATGTTAAATTT
>NW_005187471.1:3153338-3155906 GCF_000239375.1 Pundamilia nyererei
CTGCAGAAAGAAACAGGAGTCTCTTTTCCTTTAGAATAGGAAATTAAATGGGTAGAAATAGACAGAGCCAGCAATGCAGGAAATGACACCAGAATGTGAGCAGTGATAAAGGGACCAAAGTGAGAGAAACTGTGTGAAAGTAGACTCTGGAACTGTCACTTCTCCATGCAGGTGTGGTTTTGATGCTGTGTGCCACCAGCTTTTTGTAAAGCAGGCAGAGGAGTTGAAACACCGTGCTGACTCGCAGCACAGAAGTATTGTGCTGTGTCTGCTGGATTAACATTGGAGATTTCAAGCTGAGCTTTGCCCTTTGAATGGCCTGTTATGTTAAATTTGCTCTTAAAGGTCTTTTCAAGAGTTGGGTTTTCATAATGAAGCTGTCCAATCAGGTCCATTGTCTGCTGACCTCCTGCTGCTGACTTGTGCTGGTACCAGAACATGTAGGGATAGCTGTTGTCTCCATGGTAGCAATCGAGCTTGGCTTCTTGCTGTTGTGGTTTTATCAGAAGATTTAAAGGTGATTGCTGAATCACAAGTGCTGACAGCACAGTGTCTAGGACAAAAAGAAAAACTGGTTTGATATTGTCATGAGAAAGTACACACATCTGTTTATTTTCTACCTACCTGCAAACAAAGACAAAGACAATACAACAAACATTTTAAAATCCTTATAGCGATGCTTAATCTTCACTGTCGCTGCAGCGTTCTATATAACTATGATTTAGATATAGATATACAAAGCTATCAATGAAAGCACCCTGACACTACATCTTCCTTTATTGTACATTAGTGATGAGGAGGGAGGAGCTTTCTTATTACTATGTTCATGTGTCACCACTGCTCTCTGCTGTTCAGTCTTTTGTTTAGACATAAAACATTTTAAAGAGACTGAAGGAAAAACGTGAAAATGGAGAGCAGCATTTATAACTGAAAGCCAGGTTTCTTCCAAAGTGAAATTCATCACTTTCTTTGGAAATTGGTAATGGCAACAAATTTAATTTTGGGGGGTTTTATCTGTAATGAAAACCTCAGTGTGAAACTTCTGTTCTTCTGCACATGCTCTACAGGTGTGTGGTGGTGGCTGCTTAATTATTTTGTTGCTTGGGCATAGATGTATGGGTATAGATATAGATATTAAGCATGAAAATGACACGTGCAATGCTATGGCTTCCAGACTGAACAACTTATTTCTTTGCAATGCTTAGTGGGCGTGTCAGAAGTGTTAGTAGTAATCTGTAAATATAAACTCTGTGCAACCAAAGTTTTGCAAATAATGCATCCTTGAAGCATTTAGTACATTTTATCAAGGCAACATGCAGTTTGGATCAAAAATTATAGTCTGAAAACAGCCCAGCATTTTTTGCAGTTTCACTATTTTAACTTGGTACAGTTTCACAAAGTCTGTGCGGTTTCCTGTTGGGGTACTGTTATCTACCAGATCAGGATGAGGGTTTTTTGTATGAGAGCATCACCATCTTTATAACTGTGTATTCGTGCTGCTCCAAAATATTCTCCACTGTCTTCCGGGTGTCGTGGGTTCAGGATATGGAGATAAACTGTTTTTCTCCCATCTCCACTCACCTGAAAGTTGCCTTCAAATGGCTTCTCAACATTTAGATTTGTAAAATAGACGTAGGCAATCAGCTTCAGAGAGGTGTCGCCTTGTGAGCGCTGATACCAGAGAATGGTATCGTAATTAGTGATGTTATGAGTGAAGGTCAGGTTCACTTGTCTGTTTGTATCCACTAACAGTTGAGTTGGAGACTGAGACAGCTGTTTGTCTTTGCTGAGACAAGCTCCTGGAGAAGAAGAGACGGGGGGAAAAGGAAAAAGACATGCATATTTACCTTTTTTTTTTTTCTTTTTTCTTCTTCACATAAACTGATTTTGTAAGAGTTCGGTTTTACCTTTAATCCAGAACACGATTAGGATGGCAAGGATGAAACTAGATGGCTTCATGTTGGATGTCAGCACACAAATAGTGTCTTCAATGCTTTGAGAGTCAGAAGGAGAGACAGGAAGTGATGTAGTGAAATCAGAGTTGTTCATCAACAGCTTGTGGGTTTTTTTTTTGACAAATGGACTGGTTTTTAAAATAAATGTTTTTTGAGCAGAAATCCTTTCTATTGATGCTTAATTTAAGAATATAAAAATAATGCTGTTCCTCAAAGTCGGTTAGCTCAAAGTGTTGACACTGTGTTTCATGATGTCATCATTACTTCCCTCAAGTTAATTATTAACTGAAAAATTATAAATACCTTTTTTCTTTTAGTGAATAATCTGTTAGATTTCTTGTTATCCAGAAAGCCTCCTTGACAAATACTTCCTATAGCCGTGAGTCTTAGTGCTGCTGAATATGATGACTAATAGGTTCTTCTGTAACAGGAGACATGGGAAGAGGTTTTTGTTTAGAGCAGATGGGTGTTTGATGTACTGTGGTTGACTGGCAGCACAGAAATACGTTGCTGTATGTTCAGGTGCTTTTAGTTTGTTGATGAAAAGTGAGCCGTTCTTTTTATTCGAATTCAAATCCCCCTCTAATTTGAAATTTTCTCTAAACGGTTCCTC
>NW_005187471.1:3156889-3171490 GCF_000239375.1 Pundamilia nyererei
TTATACAGAATATATGCTCTTATTTTAATCATCCATATAAGATATGCTGCTTTAAAAGATTTTTATTTATTAGAAATAATTACCTTTTATTATGAGTAATTGGGAAAAAATCAACAAAATAATATGTCAATTAAAAACCAAAAGTACAAAACCAGGTGTCTGATGTCAGTTTGTTTCCATTCTGGTTTCAAACCACTGATGGTTCCAGATTATGGAGTTTTTGTAATGTTCACAGAGGATTTCTGTCATTGTGCTTTGCTTGCTGCGCAGTAGTAGACGGCACTGTCCCCTTGTTGTGCAGCGTTGGCTATCAGAGAGCTGTTCTTTGCTGTACTCCCAGTCAAATCTCCAGAAATAATGAAATTGCTTTTGTACTGATCTTCCATTGTGACTTGTTTGTGATACAAATACCCGATGAGTTTCATAGCTGTTTCCCCGGGTGGACGCTGGTACCAGAGCATCACATAGTAGTCAGTTTTATCATGGATGCAGAAAATCTGCACTTTTGAACTAACATTCGCGATGATATCAGAAGAAGACTGACGGACCTCAAGCCCGAGAAAAACCCCTAGACCAAAAAAGAAAAGAGAAGCTTTTGATAGCCAATAAATTAAAACAAATACAAAAATCTGTTATTTCCAGGCTTTAAAGAAATTGACATCTTTTAAAATTTTTACCTGGTAGGCAGCAGAAAATTAGAAAGCAGATCATTTTATCTTTAACAACATAAAGCCTTTAGACTTTCTAGCATTTAGAAGCTTGATAACAGAGTTTAGTGGATTTAAATGACTAGAATTAGATCACACCAAGTGTTTATACTAAGAATTAACAGCCCAGCTGACATAACTGAGGTTTAAGAAGGAAAGAATGTGATGATGACACGTCATCGCTTTACAGTTGCTGGGAGGAGTTTTCTCTTCAACTGATGTTTCCCTGAAGATTTCTGTGTACTGGAATAGATCAACATTCTTGTTTACAGATTGAAAAACTGATTTAAATCCTATTTGACTGACTATAACAACCATAAATTGTCATTACTTAGGCTGTGCAGTCTTTAAGGATATCTGAATTGGAGTATTTCACGAGCACTGCATAGTAGTGTCTTACTGCATGAATATGTTTAGTGATGATGTCTTTGCAACTACTAGTGGCAGAAAAGGAAATGTGAACCTTTATAAGGCTTGGAGGAGTGTCTGCTCCTTGGTTTTGTAAACAGTATGTGCTTTAAAAACATCCAACATGGATCAAGTCAAACGACGACCACTACAGCAGGTGCATGGGAGCATGTCTTGTCAAAACCACCAATGATAAAAATTATGTGGAGTTTTTGTAAAGTTCAGAGGCGCTTTCTGTCATTGTGTTTTGCTTGCTGCACAGTAGTACACTGCACTGTGCTCTCGTCCTTTGACTTGGATAGTTAGTGAGCCATTCTTTGCAGAATCGCCCCCAAGATTTCCAGTGATACTGAAAAGATCTCTATATTGTTCTTCAAGTGTGACAGCTACATAGTTTAAAAACCCAATGAGTTTCATAGCCGTGTCTCCAGGCGACTGCTGGTACCAGAACATCATCCTGTAGTCAGTTTTATCATGACTGCAGAAAATCTGAACTTTGTCACTAGCCTTTGCGACGATATCAGAGGAAGACTGACGAACCTCAATCCCCAGACTAACACCTAGAACAAAGATAAAAGAGAATTTTAGCTTATGAAGGTTGATACATTTTAGAGAAACAAGCCAAAAAACAGAGTGCAAGTGTTTCCTTAAATACTTAAAGAAATTAGCACCTTTTCAAATTATTACCTGACAAGTAGCAGAAAATTAAAAGGGAGATCATCTTTTCTGTATTCAAAGCTTGACTTTAGATGTGTTTAGAAACTTTATATAAGATTTTAGTGGCTATGAGTTAATGAAATTGGACCACGCAATTGTTTATACTGAGAATCATCTGCCTGTCTGACATGACTGAGGTTTAAGAAGGGAGGAGATGAAGAATCATCACTTTATTGCAGATGAAACTGCAGATTGCTGGGCGGAGCTTTCTCTAAGTAAACTGTCGTGTTTGTGCTTTTCTGTGGTTTTTGTGTAAATGTGCCTTTTAGTTGTATTTAAAAATAGATTTAATTGTCGGCATTACTATTAACAGTGTTACAAAAAAATCTAAATTGTGATTAATTATACAGTATTTCAGGATGTGTGAATTAGAGTTTTACAAGTCTAAAGATGGATCTGTGTGTTTCCTACAGGTAAAAAGTAATCTTTCATATAGAGATGCTTTGTTTAAGTATGTGAAAGAGTGCTCTAATATGTGCTTCCTTCCTGGTTATGTAAATTGTACTTAGATTACATGCTTAGTTAAATGAAATAGTGGTTGTATTGTAGCTTGACTAACGCAGGTGGTGGGAGCTTGTCTTATCAAAACAAGCAATGATCAAATATGTGAAGCTTTTGTAAAGCTCAAAAAACCTTTTTGTCATTGTGTGTTGCTGCACAGTGGCAGAAAGTGCTCGTGTCCTTTGACTTGAGCCATTCTTTGCAGCATCTCCACCCACAGTTCCAGTGATATTGAAATGATCTCTATGTTGTTCTGCAAATGTGACAGCTGGATAGTTTAATTACCCAGTGAGTTTTATAGCTGTCTCCCTGCAGCTGTTGGGATCAGAGCATCACCCTGTAGTCAGCTGGGATCTAACCAAGATGTGGGAGGAGTCTGTTCAGCTTAAAACCATCCACTTTGATGATTTCATGGTTCTGAGTTTTTGTATTAAAGAAAGGTGTTTTCTACTCAGTGTGCATAGCTTGCTGCACAGTAATACACTGCACTGTGCTCAGGCTTTAGGTCCACTATAAACATAGACGCATTCTTTGGTTTACTTCCACTCAAGTCTCCTGTAATATTAAAATGTTTCTCAAATGATTTCTCGTGCTCTTTGTTGTTGTAGTTTAAATGTCCAATGCGTTTCAGAGCTTGGTCTCCAGGGGATTTTTGGTACCACTGCATGAATGTGTAGTCGGTCTTTCCATGGCTGCAGACCAGCTGGACTTCATCTCCACGAGTTCTGAAAACTTCCACAGGTGTTTGGTGGACTTCAACACCCAGACAAAGACCTAGAAGGAGAGAAAATGAACAATAAACCTATAGATGGGTAACCTATAGAGAATATAAAGTGGGATTCTTAAATAGTGAATGTGATTACCAGTGAGCCAAAACAAACTAAATAATGTCAGCATGATGAGCTTCTGTCTGAAAGCAGCACAGTAAGTGACTCTAACATTTTCCCATGCACACTTTTATTGACACCCCCTCTTTGAAGTAGCTACTGCATGTTTAGATATCAGTATTTCTTGAGCTCCATCGCCACCTACTGGAAGTACATAACAGTCAAGTCATTGAATCCCTCCAGAATATAAACAAATAAATATGAGAGAATATCTTGGAAAAAGTCAAACACCATGTTACTGGGGTAATGTTAAATCTTGTGCAGAGGACAGGGATTATCATGTTGCATGACTATATTCAAGAACAACTGTACGTTCAATCCTTGTAATCATATCTCAGTCCTATTATCTGGAAAATGGGCCTTGATCCAGTGGACACTGAATAACCACTACGCTACAGATGTAGGGCCAATTTATTAAGGACTGAAAATAACAAAGATGGAAATTGAACCCCAAAACAGCTGGTGTACCAGAAGGTTATTTTTCAAAACCTAAAGCCTAAAGAATGGTTCAGAAATTTCTCTGAATATTTTCAAAACCTGTAGAGATGCTTTGTGTCTAAACATTAAGTGTCACAGAAGCATTAGCATATTCTGTACCAAATTATGCAGAACTTGTAAATATGAATTACCATGGAATTCCCTGTACCGTGAACCCTATGCTGACAGAAAATAAGAAGACGGATCATTTTGTTGGTGTTGACAAAAATCAGATCTCTTGTTGCAATTCCTAGGGGTAGTAAAGGGAATACAGATATTCATAAAGCTTTCAGGAGTAAGTCATTGTCAGTTAATCATGATGGTTATGTCAAATAAAGTTGCACATATTTGCTCATTTGTGCATCCTTGCTGCTTTTGCAAACTGCTTATTATATTAGTGCAATTTTGCATGAATGGATCAATCCATAAGAAAACTACTCAAGCAGGTGCTTGAGAACATCTCTTATCAAAACCACAATGATAAAAAAAAAAAAAATCATCTGGAGTTTTTGTAAAGTTCAGAGGGACTTTGTGTCATTGTGCTTTACTTGCTACACAATAGTACGTTGCACTGTGCTCTTGTCCTTGAGCTTTCTTGACTATCAGAGAACCGTTTTTTGCTGTAATCCCACTCAGATCGCCACCGATTTCAAAATTATCGTTATTTTCATCTTCAAATTTTGGAGTGTTGACATTTAAAAACCCAATGAGTTTCATAGCTGTCTCTCCAGGTGACTGCTGGTACCAGAGCATCATCCTGTAGTCGGTCTTTTCATGGCTGCAGAAAATCTGCACTTTGGATCCGACATCAGTGATGAACTCAGAGGGAGACTGACGGACCACAAATCCCAGACAGACACCTGGATAGAGAATGAAGAAAATATTATTTTTAAATCACAACAAATGATATATATTTAATGAAATGATTTCCATGTTCAGAAGATAAATGGTAAACAAGCTATTACCTGTCAGGCAACAGAAAAAGAAAAAATTAATCATGTTGACCTTCCTTTGATAAAGTTTCTAAGAGTTTAAACATTTAAATTGCTGGGATTTGACATCAGATCATATGACTGATCCCACAGAGGTTTAAGAGGAAAGTGCTGTGAACACTATGCTTTCTTGGATCTTACCAAGATGTGGGAGGAGTGCGTTTCATTTTAAAAGGGTTTTTCTTTCTTCTTGTGTATAGTAGACTGCACTATGGTCAGGTGCCTTTAGCTCGACTACAAACAGAACACTGAGTAACTTTAGCATTCAACACTTTTATCAACACCCTCCTCTTTGAAGTAGCTCCTGCATGTTTAGATATTAGTATTCATTGAGCTCCATCGCCACCTAGCGGAATGACAGTCTTTTCTAATATCCTATTAAAATGTATGCCTGCTTCTATCAGAGGTTTTGGTTGCATTTTCTAGACTCTCTTAACAGTTGATTTGAGCTGTTTTTCCTTTGTTTGTTTTTTTCTTGATTTTTTTTTTTATACACATCAGCTGGATTTTAGTAGACTTTGTCAATGATTGAGGAACCTGTGAAAAATACCATCAGAATCCTTAAAGAATATAAAGCAAGGAAAGAAAAAAAGACCTGAATTGAAACCCAAAAATCTGTATAAGAATGTTATTTGTCAGCAAGTTTAAGAGAGCCGAGCCTTTGGGCTGTGCAAGCCCACATAGTCCTTCTATTTTATGTCTTCTTTTCTCATACATCATTATCTCAGTTTTTTCACCTCATAAAGGAGCTCATAAAGGGGTTTGGCAACTATTTTGAAACAGACCTCTGACCCTTAATGTTGATGGTTATGTCAAATAACGTTGTTTTTTTTGTTTTTTTTGTTTTTTTTGTGTTGCTTATTTGGGATTCCTTCTTAGTTGTATGAACGGTGTATTAGTACACGTATTAGTAAATGTGACTGGATTAAGCCACAAAACAATCACTCAAGCAGGTGTTTGAGAACTTGTCTCATCCAAACCACAAGGATAAAAAAATATTGAGTTTTTGTAAAGTTCAGAGGGACTTTGTGTCATTGTGCTTTACTTGCTACACAATAGTACGTTGCACTGTGCTCTTGTCCTTGAGCTTTCTTGACTATCAGAGAACCGTTTTTTGCTGTAATCGCACTCAGGTCGCCAGTGATTTCAAAATTATCGTTATTTTCATCTTCAAATTTTGGAGTGTTGACATTTAAAAACCCAATGAGTTTCATAGCCGTCTCTCCAGGTGACTGCTGGTACCAAAGCATCACTGTGTAGTCGGTCTTTTCATGGTTGCAGAAAATCTGCACTGTGGCTCCAACGTCTGTGATGAACTCAGAGGGAGACTGACGGACCTCGAATCCCAGACAGACACCTGGATAGAGAATAAAAAGATTATTTTTAAATCGCAACAGATGATACATTTAATGAAACCATTTCCGTTGTCAGAGGATTTTATTGTATGCAAATATGTTATTACCTGTCAGACACCAGAAAAAGAGAAAATGAATCATTATGTTGTTTCTTTGGCAAGAAACATTTATTTATGGATTTAAACTGCTGGGATTTGACATCAGATAACCTGACTGACCCCACAGAGGTTTATGAGGAAGTGAAGTGGGAGGAGCATGTTTGGCATTTTAATGTCAGCATGATGAGCTCCTGTCTGTGAACAAAACACCAGTTGACTCTTACTAACACCCCTTCTTTTAGGCAACTATGCTTAGATGTCAGTATTTCTTGAACTCCAGCGCCACCTACTGGAGGACATAAAAGTCATCTCTAATATCAGATTAATTGTCAGGCAGTTTTTGTACAGCTTCTCCTACTTCTCACACCACAGTGCATGCTGACAGCACAAAAATACACACCGCTGTCATTCTGCTGCAAGTTATTCACAGTAAGAGCTCCGTTCTCAATGGCTTCTTTAATGGCTGAATATTTGTTTTCAGGCGCCCCACCATAGTCCGGGTTCCCACGAAATACTGTGTAGACAATGAGCCTCATGGTCTCTCCTGGTCTTTGAATGTACCAGTACATCTGAGTATAACGTATATCTTTGCTGTGGCTGCAGTTCATCTCTGCAGCTTTGTTGAGGAAACCCCAGCTGATTTCAGGGTATTGAATCACATCCTGGGAATGACCTGTGGAAAAAAACCAAAGTAATTCTGATCGTTCTTTGAGAAATGTTCTTCAGCCAATACATTTAAAAAATGAAAGCTTAGGAATCTATTGCACAGTTAATATGTCCATGTACCTTGCAGCCACAGAGATGAGACGACAATCGTTATGAGCACTTGAGCAATCATAGGGATAATCTACAAGGAGATGCAGCTGGTGTTGTAAATATAAGACCTGCTGCTATTTATAATGGTAGAGGGAGGCTACAGGCATTACTTCAGTTACTTCACAGTAAGGACCTCCCATTCCAATATAGGATTAGATTATTGGTTAGAATATAGGTGCAAACACATGTGAGCTCTAAAAACGATGAGATTTTTTGTATTAAGGAGCAGTGATATGCAGCACTGTGGTAAATGGCAGCACAGAAGTACACTGCACTGATGTTCACAGTGAGATCTTTAATTGCTAATGTGCAGTTCTGGCCTTTATTTGCACTCCCATTTGTTTTCACATTGAGGGCAGGCTCTAGAATGAATTCTGAACTGCATCACAAACATACTGCTACCTTATGAAAGGACTTTAGGGAAGGGTAAGTCCTCAAGACTGCAAAAAGAGGTTATTTGTGTTTCTTTTAAGCTACTGTATATGCATTTGCCCTGAGAATGTGCTAATTTAAAATGTCCTTATTAGCAAATGTAATGTTTGGGACTAGTTATACATGACATGCAGGTTTTTAAATAGACTTACATTACGGGTATGTTTAGTTTAAAACAATCCTCTTTGATCACTTGATGGGTCTAAGTTTTTGTATTAAGGGGAGGGTTTTTTATCGCTAATTTCATCATCAGTGTGCATCGCTAGCTGCACAGTAGTACACTGCACTGTGCTCAGGTGCCTTTAGATGGACCACTTTAGGTATGGTACGCTGTTAAGTTTTGTGATTACACACTGCATGAGTGTGTAGTTAACTTTCCATGGACACAAACCAAGCTAGACTATGTCTTCAGGTTTTTGGAAAACATTTTAAAAAATGTTTGGTAGACCTTAACACCAAGAAAAACCCTTAGAAAGAGAGAAAAACTATACATGATATGAAGTGTGACTCCTAAATCATAAATGTGATTACTAATATGCTAAAACAAACTGGATGTCATCATGAGGAGCTTCTGTATGAAAGCAGAAAAGTGGGTGACTCGAATATTTGCCAGTTACTGCAGGTTTTGATCTTTGTATTTTTTGAGTCCAGCGCCACCTACTGGGAGGACATAAAAGTCAAGTCATTTCTAGCATTAGTTTAATGGTCAGTTTTTGTACAGCTTCTCCTACTTCTCACATCACTGTGGATGCTAACAGCACAAAACTACAGACCACTGTCATTTAGCTGTGAATGATTCACAGTGACAGCCCCACTTCCAACTATTTCTTTGCTGGCTCAGTGTTTGTTTTTAAAGAGTACATAGACAATGAGGGTCATGGTCTCTCCTTCTCAAACCACTTTGTTAGTTTTTGTTTTGTCAGGGGTCCCACCATAATCTGACTTAAGCCAAATTGTGTCGAGGATGAGGCTGGAACAAGACCTGTAAGAAAAAAAAAAAAAAAGGCTTTTCTTCACAGTAAGGACCTCCCATTCCAGTTATGGATTATAATCACAAGACCAATGTTGGTTAGAATAAAGGTGCAAGCGGCTGTGAGCTCTAAGAGATAAAAACTAAGAGTGAAGTGGTTTTTGTATTGAGGAGCAGTGATATATAGTACTGTGGTATCTAGCAGCACAGAAGTAAACTGCACTGCTGTTCAGGGTGAGATCTTTTATTATTAATGTGCAGGTTTGGTGTGGATTTGCACTCCCTTTGATGTCGACCCTCCATCCAGGCTCTGGTGCTCCTTGGCTTACTACCATGTATCCCAGGAAATGAAGCTGTTTGCTTTTTGTTTGCTTGTACCAGAGGATCCGATCATAGCCAGCTATACTGTGTGAACAGTTGATTTCAGCCGTTTGTTCTTGATTTTTATACATATCAGCTGGAGTCTGGAAGACTTGGTCACTGAGTGAGGAACCTGTGAAAAATATCAACGAAAACCCCACAACAATGTAAAACAAGCTGTATAAGAGTAAATCGTGAAAAACTGAAAAGTTAAGAGTGCATTACCTGACACGAGGATAATGTTAAAGGTTATGCAGAAGAAAGTGATCATCATGTTGCTTTGCATGATTAAGGAACAGTCCTCTTAAGTCTACTGTGCTCTCATAACTGTACATTCAGCTGTTGATGATATCTGTCATTTCCTGGTAATCCCTCCCATCAGGAGGGATTACCAGTGATGCAGTAAATTTAGCAGCTACTGTATTGTAGACGTACTGCCATCTTACTAAAGGACTTAAAATAGCAAAGACCTGAGCTGAAAAGAAATTTGTAAGAGAATATTAAGTCAGAACCTTATGGAACATGTCCCTCCAACAAAAATATATTTTTAAAGAGTGTTCAGTGATGCATTTAATCCAGAATACAGAATGCCATTTCAAATTATTGAAAGAAGGCATCATTTTGTCCGTATTAACTTAATTGTTTTAGAAATTATTAGAAACTGATAATTAGTGGCTGTATGTGTAAGTAACTGGAATTTGATCATATCAAGTGGGAGGAGTTTTATCTTGGAGAAAGTGTAATATTTGTGTTCTGTGAGTGTTTCTGAGCCACTCGAGTAAAAGTGACGCGCTGAAAGATGTACTGGTTGTCTTTACTATATGTGGTGTTAAAAAAAATCGAATTAATCTTTGGCTGAATAATATCTAGAATTTATGATTAGATACATTGCACAGCCTTTAAGATTTGTGAATTGTAGTATTTCACGTACTAAGGTCACTGCATAAAGAGGTCTTTGCAACTCTTAGTACCACAAAAGTCAAAGTAAACTTTGTCATCTCTGCTGTATCCAATGCAGCATACAGAGAGACGAGACGACGAGGCTCCGGTTACATCAGTGTAAAAACGAGCTAATAAATAGATAAAAGAAGGAGGGAGAAGAAAATAAATAAATATACGCTTAAGAGTTACAATTAGAATTTACAATTTATAATTTGGAGTGGTTTAAAGTGACCAGTGTAGCAGCTTGTAAACCCAGAGCAAAAAAGATTGTCCATAGAGCAGCAGTGGTTTACACACCAGAGGTAGTGGTGTGTAAAGTGCAAAAAAGTCAGTTAACAGATTGTGTGAGTGTGTGTGGTGAGGGAGGGCTGGTGGTGAGTTCAAAAGGGACTGCAAGCGTTAATAGTAAAAAAAATAAAAAAAAAGGTCAGGAAGAGCATGTGTGCTGTTTTGAGTCAAATAAAGCAAAGCTTCTCAAATTCGTTGCTATTTGCAGGTTTCTTCCTGTTAATGTAAGCAGTACTTACTCTAAATAACATGCATTCTTAAAAGATATTAGAAACAGGGGTATATCAGTACAGTTTTATACAAATCAATCGAACCACAAAACAACAGCTTATGCAGGTGTTTGAGAATGAATGTGGAGTTTTTGTAGAGTTCAGAGGGACTTTTTGCCACTGTGCTTCTCTAGCTGCACAGTAGTACACTGCACTGTGCTCTTTTTGTGTCACTTTGACTATCAGAGAGCCATTTTTTGCTGTGTTGCCACCCAGATTTCCATTTATATCGAAATGATTTTTATATTGGTCTTCGTCAAATGTGACAACTTGGTACTGTAAAAACCCAATGAGTTTCATAGCTGTCTCTCCGGGTGGCTGTTGGTACCAGAGCATCACCCTGTAGTCAGTCTTTTCATGGCTGCAGAGAATCTCCACTTTGGATCCGACATCAGTGATGATCCCAGAGGGAAACTGACGGACCTCAATACCCAGACAGACACCTGAATAGAGAATGACAAAAGATTGCATTTAAAGAAAAGGAGATTAGACATTTAAGGAAAGAAATTCCACTTTCTGAAGAGCTTATTGTGTGCAAACAAGGCATTATTACCTGTCAGGCACCAGAAGAAGAGATGATGAATCATGCTGACACTTTGCTGATAAAGATGTTTAAGATTTTTAGGGATTTAAATTACTACAATTTGATGTCAAACCCCCACTGATCTTTCTTAAAGTGTAAAATTAAAGTGAAGTAAAACACTATACTGGCTGGGATCTAACCAAGAGGTGGGAGGAGTAGCTTCAGTTTAAAACATCCACTTTTATTAATGGTTCTGTTTTGTTTCAAGGGGAGGGGTTTTCCTTTCATTGTGCATAGCTAGCTGCACAGTACTATACTGCATTGTGCTCAGGTGCCTTTAGATCAACAATAAACTGAGATGCGTTCTTTTCTTTCTCTGCTCTCAAATCTCCAGTAATATTGAAGTGTTTCTCTAACAGTTCCTCATTGTCTTTGGACAATAGCAGCAATGTATTTCAGAGCTTGGTCTTCAGTAGCATGAGCATGTAGTCGGATTTTCCACGGCTGCAGACCAGCTAGGTCTGTCTCATACTGTTCTGAAAAATTTCAGAGGTGCTTGGTGAACTTCCTTACTAGACCCCCACCATCTGTACTGTGTGAGTGTGAGACATGTTAAAATCCAGTGGCACGAAGGCATTATACAGTAAAATAATGTGATTAATACATAAATAAAAGAAATTCCTATACAGAGGCTACAGGTATTACTTCAGTTACTTCACAGTAAGGAATTATTAATGTGATGTAATGAGGACTTGAGCAATCATAGTGAGACTACAATGAGATATAGCACCTATTTCAAATTTTTAAGCCTACTAGTGTTTATAATGGTAGGTGAAAGTTAAAGGCTTTGCTTCACAGCAAGGATCTCCTATTCATGATTGTAATCACAAGATCAATGTTGGTTAGAATACAGGTGCAGG
This sequence comes from Pundamilia nyererei, assembly GCF_000239375.1. Lineage (NCBI taxonomy): Eukaryota > Metazoa > Chordata > Actinopteri > Cichliformes > Cichlidae > Pundamilia > Pundamilia nyererei. The sequence goes on from NW_005187471.1 coordinate 3,168,552, forward strand.
TGGTAAGTGATAAAAATTGGTAGTGAGGAGGTTTTTGTATTGTGGATCAGTGATATGTAGCACTGTGGAATCTAGCAGCACAGAAGTACACAGCACTGCTGTTTATGAAGAGCTCTTTAATTATCAGTGTGCAGATCTGGTCTTTATTTGCATTCCCACCAATTGTCACAGTCACTCCAGGCTCTACAGATGAGCTTGTTCCCAACATGTATCCCAGGAGCTGCAGTTGGCCGCTTTTTGTTTGCTTGTACCAGAGGATTTGATTATAGGTGTCTATACTGTGTGAACAGGCGATCTCAGCTGTTTCTTCTGGATTTTTATACATATTAGCTGGATTCTGGTGGACTTGGTCACTGAGTGATGAACCTGTGAAAAATATCAATGAAAACATCACAAAAAATGACAACAAGGAATATGAGAGTGAATGTTGGAAAATGGAAAAGTTAAAGTGCATTACCTGACACGAGGATGATGTTAAAGCTTATGCAGACGAAAGTGATCATCATGTTGTGTTGCATGACTGACATTCATGAACATTATGCCTTCTGTACATTCAGTCTGCTGATCATTCACGTGTAATTTTTGGGTAAACCCTCCCATCAGGAAATCGGCAGTGATGCAGTGGATTCTGAAGAGCCACTGCACTACAGACATGCTGCCACCTTATGACAGGACTTCAAATAGCAAAGACCTAAACTGAACAGAGATGTGTAACACAAATCATAATCTGGATGGTTATTTCATTAGGACTGTGCAAGCTCCCTGTAGTGGTTCCAATCTGTGGTTATACACTTGTGACCATGTTAGAAGGTAAAGACTCTACAATAATAATAAGATCATGTCCCAGTGTAATAAAACTATCACATTGGTACAAACACCAAATCAAGTTTAAAGAGAACTAGCAACTATTTCTTCCGTTTGGCAACAAACAGCATTTTGATGCAGCACTACTTCAGGCAGATGTTCTGCAAAACATAGTCATTTTTCCTATTGGTTAACATGATGAACAAGTACACAGTCATAATTGTTTTAAAATTTCTCAGATTATTTTGAAATAAAATTTTTTGAATGTAATTATTAAGAAATATAATGTTTGACATGCTACAGCTTTAATCAGCTTGTTAATTTTGCAGACAGTTTTTCTCATCATCAGTTCATTGATACATTTAATTCAAGAGAACAGAAATGATGAATGAAACAACAAGTTTAAAGGCTTCATGTTTGATGTCAAACAACATGTTCATTCATATCCAACATGAAGGCGGTCTGTGGGGGTGGAGGTGCAGCCTTATTATGTCCTCTTTCATTTGCACTGATATTGCTTTAGATTTTATACTGAATTGTGAGTTTGAAGCTACTAAATACAGTTCAACACTTTGACTAAACAGGCTGGCATAGCCATGAAACTACTTCTCAGTCAACTACTCAGTGAAATATTGAAAATGGGAGACTGTTCAAAGCTGTAGTTCATAAACATTTAAAGCAGTGCTTGCGTTGAAAGTCAGCACTTTGATCACATCTTATTTGTGTGTGTTTAATTTAAAGTCCACTGTGGTGATTTACAGAGACAAAATTACAAAAATTGTGCGAAATAATTCTGAATATTCAAGCGACAACTGAATATTTTGTTTATTCTTTACTATTTAACTTTATCCATATTTTCTGTTCTGCTAATCTTCACTATTTCACTGTTGGTCATGTCAAGATGCAAAGATTTGTTTCATTGTAAAACTAAAACTAGCAAACTTACCATCTGTTTTTCTAGTGATGAATTACTGTAAGCTTAAGTTCCAGCATGAATCTCTATTCTCTTATTTCACCTGAATTATCCAAAAAACTTGGGTTGCTTTTAAGTTTTTATTACACACTAGAAATCTCATTAGTCTGGTAAAATTGTAATAAGCCAGTAAAACTGTATCAAAAGTAAAAACCAAAAACCACAAAAACAGGTGTCTCAAATCAGTTTATTTTCTTTTTTCAAACCACTGATGATTCCAGGCTGTGGGGTTTTTGTAAAGTTCAGACAATCTTTTTGTCATTGTGCATATCTAGCTGCACAGTAGTACACTGCACTGTGCTCATGTTGTGTCACTTTGACTATCAGAGAGCCATTTTTTGCTGTATCCCCACTCAAATCTCCTGTAAAATCAAAATGATCTTTATATTGGTCTTGGTCAAATGTGAAAGCTTGGAAGTTTAAAAACCCAATGAGTTTCATAGCTGTTTCTCCGGGTGGCTGCTGGTACCAGAGCATCACCCTGTAGTCAGTCTTTTCATGGCTGCAGAAAATCTCAACTCTGGATCCAACATTTGTGATGAACTCAGAGGGAGTCTGACCAACCTCTACACCCAGACAGACACCTGGATAGAGAATGAAGAAAATTCAATTTAGACCATAACCCGACACATTTAATGAAACCATTTCCATGTTAACATCGCCTGAATAGACAAACAAAAAATTCTGGTTAAATTACAACAGATGATACACTCAATGACACAATATAAATGTAAACAGGATCTTATGGTGTGTAAACAAGGTATTACCTGTCAGGCACCAGAAAAAGAGAAAAACAATCATTGTGACCTTCCTTTGATAACGTGTCCTTAAATTGAACTTGCCTTGTTTTGATGTCGGACTTTACTGATCTGTCTTAAACTTTAAGATGTAATTGAAGTGAACACTATACTGGCTGGGATCTAACCAAGAGGTGGGAGGAGTATGTTCAGTTTAGATCCATCAGACCATTAAAGTGGGTGGTTTTGAGTTTTTGTATTACAGGGAGGGGTTTTCCTCTCAGTGTGCAAAGCTTGCTGCACAGTAATACACTGCACTGTGCTCAGGTGCCTTTAGGTCCACTATAAACAGAGAAGCATTCTTTGCGTCATCTCCACTCAAATCTCCACTAATATTAAAATGTGTCTTAAACGATTCCTCGTGC
>NW_005187471.1:3172483-3173650 GCF_000239375.1 Pundamilia nyererei
TGTACAATGTGATGGGAGAGATTTTCATTATTTAAGTCTCCTGCTTTTTATAATGGTAGGTGGAGGTTAAAGGCTGTTCCTCACAGTAAGGACCTCCCATTCCCTTACTGGGTTATAATCACAAAACCAATGTTGGTTAGAATACAGGTGCAAGCAGCTATGAGCTGTAAGAAGACTAACAGTGAAGAAGTTTTTGTATTGAGGATTATTGTTATGTAGCACTGTGGTATCTAGCAGCACAGAAGTACACTGCACTGCTGTTCAGGGTGAGATCTTTAATTATTAATGTGCAGGTCTGGTCTTTATTTGCACTCCCTTTGATTTCAACCATCCATCCAGGCTCTAATACGTCTCGGGTTGCTAGCATGTATCCCAGGAGCTGTAGTTGACTGTTTTCTGTTTGCTTGTACCAGAAGATGCGATCATAGTTAGTCATCTTGTGTGAACAGTTGATTTCAGCTCTTTGTCCATGATTTTTATACATATCAGCTGGAGTCTGGATGACTTGGTCACTGAGTGAGGAACCTGTGAAAAATGTCAACAAAAAAATCTCACAACAATATAAAACAACAAATATGTGAGTAAAGGATAAAAAATTAAAAAGTAAAAAAGGTGCATTACCTGAAACCAGGATAATGTTTAAGGTTATGCAGAAGAAAGTGAATATCATATTGTGTGGCATGATTATATTCAAGAAGTTGCACGTTAAGTCTTCCGTGCTTTCATAACTGTGTATTCAGCTACACTGATCATTCATTTGTCATTTCTGGTTAAACCCTCCCATCAAACAATGGGCAGTGATGCAGTGAATTCTGAGCAGCCTCTACGCCAAAGACATACTGCCACGTTATGAAATGGCTTAAAGTGACAAAAACCTGTAACAGATTGTCCTTTTTCAGCACCTCACCATGTTATTCTATATCTCCTTGAACATCTTCATCATCTTTTCCTTCATCTATGCAGAACTATCTGCTATCTGCTCAGGAAACTGTGCATCCAAGCTTCAAGCAGCACCATTGGGTTAAAATTGATGGTGCATTAATATGCTTGAATTTGTAATTTCTATCACTGAATTCTATCCACTATATCCAGATTCATGAAAAAGCTGCATTTTTCTCAGACCACACCAGTGAGTCCCAAAGTTACTGACAGCTCAGAAGTTGCTTT
>NW_005187471.1:3175427-3176492 GCF_000239375.1 Pundamilia nyererei
AGAATGCAAACATTTATAAGGTCTGGAGGTCTGTCATGTCTGCTTTTTCTACTTATGTGAATTAAAGCTGTACTTATTTTTTTCTATTTTTTTCTTTCTTCCTGGTTTTATAAACAATGCATACTCTAAATAACACGCTTAGATAAATGATAATAGAACAAGGGTATATTAATACATTTTTACATGACTGGATTAGGACACAAACCACTAAAGCAGGTGCTTAAGAGCTTGTCTTATCAAGACCACCAAATGTAAACAAAACAAAAAACTGTGCAGTTTTTGTAGTGTTCAGTGGGGCTTTTTGTCATTGTGCATACCTTGCTGCACAATAGTACACTGCACTGTGCTCTTGTTGTGCAACTTTGATAATCACATTTGAAGAAACCACCTCCATGTCAAGATCAACTCATTTTAAGTAAAGAAGTTATTACCTCAACAGAAAAAGAGAAAATTAAACATGTTGACCTTCCTTTGATAACACGTTAAACTATGTGCCTAAGACTTATAGGGATTTAAATCACTGTGTTCTGACTTCAGATCAACTGTGTGACCTTACTGATCTATCTAAGACCTGAAAGAAAAGCGAACACTATGCTGGCTGGTATGTAAGAGGTCGGGGAAGTATGATCAGTTCAAAACCATCCACTTTGATGGTTTTGAGTTTGTGTATTAAGGGGAGGGTTTTTCCTCTGTGTGCACAGTAGTACACTGCACTGTGCTCAAGTGACTTGAGGTCGACTATAGACAGAGAACCATTCTTTTCTTCCGCTCCACTCAAATCACCTTAAAATATTTTTTTATTCTGACGTTTCGTTCCTGGGCCTACATCAAGTGTAACTGCTGCCCACATACTACTCCTATAGAGTCAACAGCACAGAAAAATCCAAGTTAATGAGCAGCAGTTTGTCACTTTGAAGATATGCAATCCAAAACAAATAAAAACATCTAATCGTCTTTTTTCTTCCCTTACAGAGTAATAAGCAAACTAAAGACTATTCTCTAACTCTCAAAAACCAAGAAACAAAAAATGAAGTATTTGAATAAAAAAGGGCCTCTCCCTCCTTA
>NW_005187471.1:3178156-3179388 GCF_000239375.1 Pundamilia nyererei
AAAGAAATGACAGAACAGCAGCAGGAACAAGAGAACAACCAAATCGAGGAGGGAGGTGAACCCGATGAGGGGCCTAGTCTGACTGGTCAGCAGATGTGGTCTATGCCAAGACAGGAACCATTTCACCAGAGAGATCCCAAGTTGTTGCCACTCACTCCAGATGATGATATTGAGCACTTTCTCACTACTTTTGAGAGAGTGGCTCAAGTCTGCCGTTGGCCGAGAGAAGAATGGGCTGTTTGACTCGTACCTCTGCTCACAGGTAAAGCACGTAGTGCTTATGTGCATATGGACATTGCTGATTCGGAAGTCTATGATAAAGTAAAAGATGCCATTCTTGCTAAATACGAAATAGCTGCCCGGCCAAAACTGACAATTATTCACATTAAGAGTTCTCAATGTCTTTTCTGCTGCCTGACTATTTGTTTTCATGTTTCCCACCAAAGAATGTGTAGATGATGAGGCCTCAGTCTCTCCTGGTCTTTGAATGTACCAGTACAAATGACTATGACTTTTTTTTTTCTTTTCAATTTCTTGCATCAATCATGTATCCTGAAGCCTCAGAGATGGTACAACGAATGTGAAAAGCACCTGAGGAATCATAGTGATACTCTACAGTGTGATAGCTGGCATTGTACATATTAATGCCTGTCATTATTTATTATGGTGGGTGGAGGTTAAAGGTTTTAAATCTAAGGACCTCCCATTTTAGTACTGGATTAGAATCACAAGATCAATGTTGGTTAGAATACAGGTGCAAGTGTCTGTGAGCTGTAAGAGATAAAAACTGGCAATTGGAAGGTTTTTGTATTGAGTATCAGTGACATGTAGCACTGTGGTATCTAGCAGCACAGAAGTACACTGCACTGCTGTTCATGAAGAGATCTTTAATTGTCAGTGTGCAGGTCTGGTCTTTATTTGCATTCCCAGCAATTGTCACAGTCACTCCAGGCTCTACAGATGGGTTTGTTGAATACACGTGTCCCAGGAGCTGCAGTTGGTTGTTTTTTGTTTGCTTATACCAGAGGATTACATTATAGCTGTCTATACTGTGTGAACAGGTGATTTCTGCTGTTTGTCCTTGAATTTCATACATATCAGCTGGATCCTGGTGGACTCGGTCACTGAGTGAGGAACCTGTGTTTAAAACAAACAAACAAAAAAACATCAGAAACCTCATCAGAAATAAATTTCCAATATAAGAGTAAATCCTGAAGACTTGAAAAGTTAAG
>NW_005187471.1:3181569-3182280 GCF_000239375.1 Pundamilia nyererei
TGAGCACTATGCTGGCTGGCATCTATTTAAGAGATCACAATCCACTTTGATGTTTGTGAGTTTTTGTATTAATGGGAGGGGTTTTCCTTTCAGTGTGCACACTACTGCACTGCAGAGTGCTCAGATGCCTTTACCTGAACTATAAATAGAGAAGTATTCTTTGCTTACTCACCACTCATATTGGCAGTAATATAAAACACAAAGATTTCAGAATGCATTTCTCAGCTTTCACATTTCAATTATTAGCTTATACTCAGACTTCTCACACAAACACTCAATGCTACTAGCAGTCTAACTGCTGGCTTGTTGTTTTCAGGGGAAGCAAACAGCGGGGTGAGGTGGCTGTCACCTGGAAATTAAGATGCTTCTCTCTATCCAAATATCCAATTTGCATGCAGTATTTTCTGCAAACCAGCTAACAAGGAATCTCCACCTGTCTCAGCAGAACACACAGAGGAGAGAAATCTGAACACACAAACTCGTATGGTAGAAACAAACATCGCATAATCACTGATCATGTTGTAATACAAATGTCCAATGCACTTCATAGCTTGGTCTCCAGGGGATTTCTGTCTTCCTGTGCTTGCAGATGAGCTGCTTCCACAGGTGTTTGGTAAATTGCAACCCAGAAAAACACCTAGAAAGAAACATATGGAATATAGATGATATGAAGGGGTCCTCCTGAATGATTAATGCGATTACTAATAAATC